>NC_074679.1:3283114-3358114 GCF_029448725.1 Salvelinus fontinalis
TGTGGGCTGTAGTTATAACCATACATTACATTATGTGGGCTGTAGTTATAACCATACATTACATTATGTGGGCTGTAGTTATAACCATACATTACATTATGTGGGCTGTAGTTATAACCATACATTACATTATGTGGGCTGTAGTTATAACCATACATTACACTATGTGGGCTGTAGTTATAACCATACATTACATTATGTGGGCTGTAGTTATAACCATACATTACACTATGTGGGCTGTAGTTATAACCATACATTACATTATGTGGGCTGTAGTTATAACCATACATTACATTATGTGGGCTGTAGTTATAACCATACATTACATTATGTGGGCTGTAGTTATAACCATACATTACATTATGTGGGCTGTAGTTATAACCATACATTACACTATGTGGGCTGTAGTTATAACCATACATTACACTATGTGGGCTGTAGTTATAACCATACATTACATTATGTGGGCTGTAGTTATAACCATACATTACATTATGTGGGCTGTAGTTATAACCATACATTACATTATGTGGGCTGTAGTTATAACCATACATTACATTATGTGGGCTGTAGTTATAACCATACATTACACTATGTGGGCTGTAGTTATAACCATACATTACACTATGTGGGCTGTAGTTATAACCATACATTACATTATGTTGGCTGTAGTTATAACCATACATTACATTATGTGGGCACAGCCACTGACAGCTAGCCACCTGTATTTCGCTACCTCCCCTCCGTCACTCACCCTGCCTCTCTTTCCCTCACATATCCCTACCCCCCCATCAGTCACTCACCCTGCCTCTCTTTCCCTCACATATCCCTACCCCCCCATCAGTCACTCACCCTTTCACAACCTGTTTTATACACAGTCACGCATGCGGGCGTGCACACGTACTGATTTGCTCTTCAGGGCTCCAGACCCTCTCTATTACCCCTCTGACAACCATCTGTAAGCAATCTGCATTCTGCATGGCTACTTACCCATCTCTTCTCTCTCTCCCTCCCTCCCTCCCTCCCTCCCTCCCTCCCTCCCTCCCTCCCTCCCTCCCTCCCGTCAGTCCCTGCCCCCATTCCCTTCCTCCCTTCCTCACATCTCTTTCTCTCTCCCAACCCATCCCTCCTTCTCACTCATATCACTCCCTCTCTCTCCCATCCCTCCCCCTCTCTCCCGTCCCTCCCTGTCTCTCCCATCCCTCCCTCCCTCCCTCTCCCTCCCATCACCTCTCTCCAATCCCTCCCTCCCTCTCTCTCCCATCCCTCCCTCCCATCCCTCCCTCCCTCCCTCTCCCTCCCATCCCTCTTTCTCTCTCCAATCCCTCCCTCTCCCTCCCATCCCTCCCTCTCGCTCTCATTCCTCCCTCTCCCTCTCATCCCTCCCGCTCTCTCCCATCCCTCACTCTCTCTCCCATCCCTCCCTCTCTCTCCCATCCCTCCCTCTCTCTCTCTCCCATCCCTCCCTCCCTCCCTCTCCCTCTCATCCCTCCCTCTCTCTCCCATCCCTTCCATCCCTCCCTCTCTCTCCCATCCCTCCCTCTCCCTCCCATCCCTCCTTCTCTCTCCCGTCCCTCCCATCCCTCACTCTCTCTCCCATCCCTCCCTCTCCCTTCCATCCCTCCGATCCCTCACTCTCTCTCCCATCCCTCCCATCCCTCTCTTTCTCTCTCTTCTTTGTGTGTGATTGATAAGTCCAAAAGGAGTCCCATTTCCGGAACCAGCTCCCAGTCCCAGTCCCAATCCCAGTCCCAGTCCCAGTCCCAACACTGGGACCTGCCTTAGCCCTACGATACAACTACAGGGCTATTGTAACCTCTACTGTAGATCAGGTCCCAGGACAGGGCTATTGTAACCTCTACTGTAGATCAGGGTCCAGGACAGGGCTATTGTAACCTCTACTGTAGATCAGGGTCCAGGACAGGGATATTGTAACCTCTACTGTAGATCAGGGTCCAGGACAGGGCTATTGTAACCTCTACTGTAGATCAGGTCCCAAGACAGGGCTATTGTAACCTCTACTGTAGATCAGGGTCCAGGACAGGGCTATTGTAACCTCTACTGTAGATCAGGTCCCAGGACAGGGCTATTGTAACCTCTACTGTAGATCAGGGTCCAGGACAGGGCTATTGTAACCTCTACTGTAGATCAGGGTCCAGGACAGGGCTATTGTAACCTCTACTGTAGATCAGGGTCCAGGACAGGGCTATTGTAACCTCTGCTCTCAGCCACAGTCTGGTAAAGGGAGTCCTCCAGGAGTCAGCCAACCAGTCAGCCAACCAGTCAGCCAACCAGCTAGCCAACCAGCTAGCCAACCAGCCAGCCAACCAGTCAGCTAACCAGCTAACCAACCAGCCAGCCAACCAGCCAGCCAATCAGCCACCAGCCAGCCAACCAGTCAGCCAACCAGCCAGCTAGCCAATCTGCCAGCCAGTCAGTCAACCAATCAGCCAGCTAACCAGCCAGTCAGCCAACCAGTCAGCCAATCAGCCAACCAACCAGTCAAAAAATCAGCCAACCAACCAGCCAGTCAACCAGCCAACTAGTCAGCGACTGAGAGGACTGAGAGGAGGAGAGGGGCAGGAAGAGAGGGGAAGGATAGGGGGAGGAAGATAAGGAAGGAAAAATAAGCCACAGAGGAAGGCGGTGTAGATTTACATATCGACCACAGAGGAAGGCGGTGTAGAGTTACATATCGACCACAGAGGAAGGCGGTGTAGAGTTACATATCGACCACAGAGGAAGGCGGTGTAGAGTTACATATCGACCACAGAGGAAGGCGGTGTAGAGTTACATATCGACCACAGAGGAAGGCGGTGTAGAGTTACATATCGACCACAGAGGAAGGCGGTGTAGAGTTACATATCGACCACAGAGGAAGGCGGTGTAGAGTTACATATCGACCACAGAGGAAGGCGGTGTAGAGTTACATATCGACCACAGAGGTTGAGTCTGTTTCCCACATGATTTTTCAGAGAACAAACCTGTCACTCAGGCACGAACACACGCACACACACACACGCACACGCGCACGCGCACACGCGCACACGCACACACACACACACACACACACACACACACACACACACACACACACACACGTTCCTGATTGAGGGCGATCCTAGTCTTATTTCCTGTCTGTGACAGTGTTATATCTTAGTTCCTGTCTGTGACAGTGTTAGATCTTAGTTCCTGTCTGTGACAGTGTTATATCTTTGTTCCTGTCTGTTACAGTGTTAGATCTTAGTTCCTGTCTGTGACAGTGTTAGATCTTAGTTCCTGTCTGTGACAGTGTTAGATCTTAGTTCCTGTCTGTTACAGTGTTAGATCTTAGTTCCTGACTGTGACAGTGTTAGATCTTAGTTCCTGTCTGTGACAGTGTTAGATCTTAGTTCCTGTCTGTGACAGTGTTAAATCTTAGTTCCTGACTGACAGGGCCAGTGTTTGTGTGTGTGTGTGTTTGTGGGTGTGTGTGCATAAAAGTGTGTGTGTAAAACGGATATGCGTGCATGCATGTGTGTGTATGAGAGCGCTCGGGCATGTACTGTAGAGGAATCCCGTGTGTTGTCTTGTCATGAGATGGGTATATAGCTGCGTGAGCACAAACGTATGTACTGTATGTATGTAATGAATGTGTGTGGAGCATCTGGGAGCTGGATCCTGAAGCTTACACCTCTTGTCTCTCTCTCTCTCTCTCTCTCTGTCTCTCTCTCTCTCTCTGTCTCTCTCTGTCTCTCTCTGTCTCTCTCTGTCTCTCTCTCTCGTCTGTTCTATTCCCAGTAGGTCGTCTGGTGTGAGGAAGGAAGGCTCCAGAAGCTGAGAGGAGAGCAGAGGGAAGGGTTAGAGCAGAGGGAAGGGTTAGAACAGAGGGAGAGGGAAGGGTTAGAACAGAGGGAAGGGTTAGAACAGAGGGAACAGAGGGAAGGGTTAGAGCAGAGGGAAGGATTAGAACAGAGGGAGAGGGAAGGGTTAGAACAGAGGGAACAGAGGGGAGGGTTAGAACAGAGGGAACAGAGGGAAGGGTTAGAACAGAGGGAAGGGTTAGAACAGAGGGCACAGAGGGAACAGAGGGAAGGGTTAGAACAGAGGGAACAGAGGGAAGGGTTAGAACAGAGGGAAGGGTAAGAACAGAGGGAAGGGTTAGAACAGAGGGAAGGGTTAGAACAGAGGGCAGAGGGAAGGGTTAGAACAGAGGGCAGAGGGAACAGAGGGAAGGGTTAGAACAGAGGGCAGAGGGAACAGAGGGAAGGGTTAGAACAGAGGGAAGGGTTAGAACAGAGGGAACAGAGGGAAGGGTTAGAACAGAGGGAAGGGTTAGAACAGAGGGCACAGAGGGAACAGAGGGAAGGGTTAGAACAGAGGGAACAGAGGGAAGGGTTAGAACAGAGGGAAGGGTAAGAACAGAGGGAAGGGTTAGAACAGAGGGAAGGGTTAGAACAGATGGCAGAGGGAAGGGTTAGAACAGAGGGCAGAGGGAACAGAGGGAAGGGTTAGAACAGAGGGCAGAGGGAACAGAGGGAAGGGTTAGAACAGAGGGAACAGAGGGAAGGGTTAGAACAGAGGGAACAGAGGGAAGGGTTAGAACAGAGGGAACAGAGGGAAGGGTTGGAACAGCGGGAACAGAGGGAAGGGTAAGAACAGAGGGCAGAGGGAACAGAGGGAAGGGTTAGAACAGAGGGCAGAGGGAACAGAGGGAAGGGTTAGAACAGAGGGAACAGAGGGAAGGGTTAGAACAGAGGGAACAGAGGGAAGGTTTAGAACAGAGGGAACAGAGGGAAGGGTTAGAACAGCGGGAACAGAGGGAAGGGTAAGAACAGAGGGCAGAGGGAACAGAGGGAAGGGTTAGAACAGAGGGAAGGGTTAGAACAGAGGGCAGAGGGAACAGAGGGAAGGGTTAGAACAGAGGGAAGGGTTAGAACAGAGGGCAGAGGGAACAGAGGGAAGGGTTAGAACAGAGGGAAGGTTTAGAACAGGGCGAACAGAGGGAAGGGTTAGAACAGAGGGCACAGAGGGAACAGAGGGAAGGGTTAGAACAGAGGGAACAGAGGGAAGGGTTAGAACAGAGGGAAGGGTAAGAACAGAGGGAAGGGTTAGAACAGAGGGAAGGGTTAGAACAGATGGCAGAGGGAAGGGTTAGAACAGAGGGCAGAGGGAACAGAGGGAAGGGTTAGAACAGAGGGCAGAGGGAACAGAGGGAAGGGTTAGAACAGAGGGAACAGAGGGAAGGGTTAGAACAGAGGGAACAGAGGGAAGGGTTAGAACAGAGGGAACAGAGGGAAGGGTTAGAACAGAGGGAACAGAGGGAAGGGTTGGAACAGCGGGAACAGAGGGAAGGGTAAGAACAGAGGGCAGAGGGAACAGAGGGAAGGGTTAGAACAGAGGGCAGAGGGAACAGAGGGAAGGGTTAGAACAGAGGGAACAGAGGGAAGGGTTAGAACAGAGGGAACAGAGGGAAGGTTTAGAACAGAGGGAACAGAGGGAAGGGTTAGAACAGCGGGAACAGAGGGAAGGGTAAGAACAGAGGGCAGAGGGAACAGAGGGAAGGGTTAGAACAGAGGGAAGGGTTAGAACAGAGGGCAGAGGGAACAGAGGGAAGGGTTAGAACAGAGGGAAGGGTTAGAACAGAGGGCAGAGGGAACAGAGGGAAGGGTTAGAACAGAGGGAAGGTTTAGAACAGGGCGAACAGAGGGAAGGGTTAGAACAGAGGGCAGAGGGAAGGGTTAGAACAGAGGGCAGAGGGAACAGAGGGAAGGGTTAGAACAGAGGGAAGGGATAGAACAGTGGGCAGAGGGAACAGAGGGAAGGGTTAGAACAGAGGGAAGGGATAGAACAGTGGGCAGAGGGAACAGAGGGAAGGGTTAGAACAGAGGGAAGGGATAGAACAGTGGGCAGAGGGAACAGAGGGAAGGGTTAGAACAGGGGGAAGGGCTAGAACAGAGGGAAGGCATCTGTACGCTTTCTGACTGACAGTAAAAGAGAAAGATGGAGCAGAAAGATGGAGCAGAAAGATGGAGCAGAAAGATGGAGCAGTTCCTGTACAAAAAGAAGAATGAAAAAAAACAAGAGAAAATAACACAAGAAGTGGCGCCAAAATATTTGCACTTTCTCCTCCCGATGTTTGACTTTCTATCTGTTTTGACATGTGTTTGATATTTTCTAGTGTGTCTTAAAAGGTCTCTGTAAGAATAATACCTCTTCTTCTCATTGTTAACCTTAATGTGTAAAAGTAGCGAGACAGTTATCCCCTGTAAGGTTCTTCACTGGGACATTATCAATGCTTCTGGTTCTTCACTGGGACATTATCCATGTTTCTGGTTCTTCACTGGGACATTATCCATGTTTCTGGTTCTTCACTGGGACATTATCCATGTTTCTGGTTCTTCACTGGGACATTATCCATGTTTCTGGTTCTTCACTGGGACATTATCCATGTTGCTGGATCTTCACTGGGACATTATCCATGTTTCTGGTTCTTCACTGGGACATTATCCATGTTTCTGGTTCTTCACTGGGACATTATCCATGTTTCTGGCTCTTCACTGGGACATTATCCATGTTTCTAGTTCTTCACCTAGACATTATCCATGTTGCTGTGTCGTTCTTGCAACACAACATCCTGTCATTTCATATAACAGCACACGAAAGTAGAAGCACAGTTAAATGTGTCTTCCAACACGGCAAACTTTTCCTATAATGTGTATCCGCCAGTCCCAATGTTACTCTGTCAGCTGTGAGGCTGTGTTCCCTCTGTTCTGTCTCCTTAGTAACACTGATGACAAGAAGAAGATTTTATTTTAAACGAGCTGCAGAACAACAGCCTCAGTTTGCCCTACAATAAACTGCTAAACTGTAGTTGTAACCAGCGGAAAAACAACGACAACCCGTTAGATCACCAGTTACCCGACGATCATGTCTTTTTTTTTTTTTGTGTGTTGTTGTGTTCACGAACCCCCCAGGGAAGACTAGCAGTTGTCATAGCGTCCTGGGAAACCGAAAGATGAAAGTTCAGAGTTCAGCTGCAGAAGTAAAGGGACTCCATCTTCCCATAATTCACCTCTTCAGAAGTCCAGTAGCTGTGTGTGAAGTGTTATTTACGTTGGTCCCTGACTGGAGAGGCTATACGTACAGGAAGTAATGCACAAATACAAGCGAATGTCTTCCGTATCTTTTGTTTTGTAAAATGTATATGAACTGCAATATTCATTATATGAAATTGATATGGGTGGAAAGGAAACTGTGAGACTGACCGAGTTAGGTTTAAAAGTATTTCTTTATGAGTCATAATATTGAGAGGTTTAAACATGAAACCCCTGACACTGTATATTAAATCAAACAGAAGGTGATTTAGGCAGAACAGACACTGAACAGGCCAACAGAGTCAGAGAGAGAGAGAGATAAGGGGGTGTATTCACTAGGAACCAAACAGAAGCAAACAGGACGAAACGGGGAGGGACCCTGCCTGAATTTGTCCAATAGAAACTCTTGTTGTTTTTTTTTTTGCTACGGTGTGCACTAATGAATACACCTCGGCTGAAATTCCATGTCAGAAACACATAGATTTTTTTTGGGGTCACGTTTTGTCTGTGGTCTGTTATGTTAACCCATTAGTCCTAATAATATGTTACGGTTAACCACAGGTCTGATATCACTTCAACAGTGGCGGAACTGACGCAAAATGTCACCGCAGTCATAATTTACAAAATAAAATAAAATACAAAATAAAAGACTGACGAAAAAAATAATGATATCCCCCCCCCCCTCATATGGAAATTGTTATCTTTCTAAATTCAGAAAGATGAGGTTTGTTTATGTGTGATTGTGATTGTTTATGTGTGTATTTGTTTGCTTATATGGACTTATCCCTGGAAGCCATACACTGTCCCCGTGGAACTAAAGTAAGAGGGAAGGCTCTCAATGTAAATATGTATCATATTCTGTTGTTGGTTTCCTTATTTCATTGTGGAGCTTTTTTGGACTAAACTTTCTAAAAGCAATACCATTTTTTATTTTATTCACATCACGACAAATTAGCGGTACTAAATGTACGTATTACACATTAATATAGGACCCAATCTGTTAAGACCATCTCTACTTTTTGGAGTGTAGACCTCTCCCACAGCGTTTGACTTCCTGTGTGTAACAGGTGTCGATGTGGTTGCTTTGGACACGGGAAGAAGAATCTCTCTAAGGGGAACAACAGCACATTTACTGACCCCTTCTGGTGAAAATATATCACTGCTTTTAGAAAGGGACCGTCTGAAACGTAAGCATCTAGTTCCATATATCTTTTAGACAGGTGTGTTACAACACGAGGACTTTACTAAGCAATATCTTTTAGACAGGTGTGTTACAACACGAGGACTTTACTAAGCAATATCTTTTAGACAGGTGTGTTACAACACAAGGACTTTAACTAAGCAATAGCTTTTTTCTTTTGACCAAGCCAATTGACTTCCATAATTTGAAATAAACGTTTTTAAAGAATCTTGGGTTTCTTTTTGATTATGTTCAATCTTCGAGATCTCAGCTGACAAGTGATCACAGTGAAAAAGTAGTGCTGAACTTGCACGTTTTAACAAAGTAATACAGTGCTACTGTGGCCACAGGAAAACAAAGATCACGTGTCCTGTGTGTTTTTCGCCACAAAAAGTAGTGTTTGACCATAGAATTAGAATGAATGACTTGAATTTCTAAGTATTCGACACTTTCCTGGTTCTTTGTGTAGCTTTACTGTTATACAGCCATACTGTTATAAAGCCATACTGTAACAGACTTAGCGGGTAGGTCGGTGGCTGACAGTAGATCACAAAGTCAGATAGGAGCTATTACAGAATGGTTCATTGGTCTGTATCAATACAACACATGGTGATATAAGTCCTTACTGTAGTCTGGATAGTAGGTGGTCTCTCATCGCCATATGTTGCTGTTTGGGATCATACATTACATGTGAGTTGTACTGATGTGTTTGGGATCATACATTACATGTGAGATGTTCTGATGTGTTTGGGATCATACATTACATGTGAGATGTTCTGATGTGTTTGGGATCATACATTACCTGTGAGATGTTCTGATGTGTTTGGGATCATACATTACATGTGAGATGTTCTGATGTGTTTGGGATCATACATTACATGTGAGATGTCCTGATCTGTTTGGGATCATACATTACATGTGAGATGTCCTGATCTGTTTGGGATCATACATTACATGTGAGATGTTCTGATGTGTTTGGGATCATACATTACATGTGAGATGTCCTGATCTGTTTGGGATCATACATTACATGTGAGATGTTTTGATGTGTTTGGGATCATACATTACATGTGAGATGTCCTGATCTGTTTGGGATCATACATTACATGTGAGATGTTTTGATGTGTTTGGGATCATACATTACATGTGAGATGTTCTGATGTGTTTGGGATCATACATTACATGTGAGATGTCCTGATCTGTTTGGGATCATACATTACATGTGAGATGTTTTGATGTGTTTGGGATCATACATTACATGTGAGATGTTCTGATGTGTTTGGGATCATACATTACATGTGAGATGTTCTGATGTGTTTGGGATCATACATTACATGTGAGATGTTCCATATCAAGCTAAAGACTGGAGCTGCCGCTTTCAAGGTGTGGGTACGCAAATCTGGACGCCTGTAAGAAATCCCGCTATGCTCTCAGACGAACCATCGAACGAACCAGCAGACAAGCAAAGCGTCAATACAGGGTTAAGATTGAATCCTACTTTCACCGGCTCTGATGCTCGTCGGATGTGGCAGGTCTTAAAAACTATTTCGGACTACAAAGGGAAACCCAGACACGAGCTGCACAGTGACACGAGCCTACCAGACCAGCTAAATGCCTTTTTTGCTCACTTCGAGGCAAGCAACACTGAAGCATGGACGAGAGCACCAGCTGTTCTGGGTGACTGTGTGATAACGCTCTCGGTAGCCGATGTGAGCAAGACCTTTAAACAGGTCAACATTCACAAAGCCGCGGGGTCAGAAGGATTACCAGGACGTGTACTCAAAGCATGCGCTGACCAACTGTCAAGTGTCTTCACTGACATGTTTAACCTCTCCCTGACCGAGTCTGTAATACCTACATGTTTCAAGCAGACCGCCATAGTCCCTGTACCCAAGGAAGCGAAGGTAACCTGCCTAAATGATTACCGCCCCGTAGCATTCACATCGGTAGCCATGAAGTGCTTTGAAAGGCTGGTCACATCAACAGCATACCTTAGACCCACTCCAATTCGCACACCGCCCCAACAGATCCACACAATCTCTATTGCACTCCACACTTCCCTTTCCCACCTGGACAAAAGGAACACCTATGTGAGAATGCTGTTCGTTGACTACAGCTCAGCTTTCAACACCATAGTGCCCTCAAAGCTCATCACTAAGCTAAGGAACCTGGGACTAAACAGCTCCCTCTGCAACTGGATCCTGGACTTCCTGATGGGCCACCTCCAGGTGATACGGTTTAGGCAACAACACGTCTGCCACGCTGATCCTCAACAGTGGGGCCCCTCAGGGGTGTGTACTCAGTCCCCTCCAGTACTCCCTGTTCACCCACGACTGGGTGACCAAACACTACTCCAACACATCATTAGGTTTGCTGACGAAGCCTCCCGAGTGGCGCAGTGTCTAAGACACTGCATCTCAGTGCTAGCTGTGCCACCAGAGATTCTGGGTTAGAGTCCAGGTCCCATGGGGCGGTGCACAATTGGCCCAGCGTTGTCCGGGTTAGGGGAGGGTTTGGCTGGCAGGGATGTCCTTGTCTCATCACACACTAGCGACTCCTGTGGCGGGCCGGGCGCATGCACGCTGACACAGTCGCCAGGTGTACGGTGTTTCCTCTGACACATTGGTGCGGCTTGGTTGGGTTGTGTTTCGGGGGACACGCGTCTCTCGACCTTTACCTCTCCCGAGTCCGTACGGGAGTAGCAGCGATGGGACAAGACTGTAACTACCAATTGGAAACCACGAAATTGGGGAGAAAAAGGGGGACATTTTTATATTTTTATTATTAATTTTAAAAAGTTTGCTGACGACACAACAGTCGTTTGATCACCGACAACAATGAGACAGCCTATAGGGAGGAGGTCAGAGAACTGGCAGTGTGGTGCCAGGACAACAACCTTTCCCTCAATGTGATCAAGACAAAGGAGCTGATCGTGGACTACAGGAAAAGGCGGGCCGAACAGACCCCCATTAATATCAACGGTGCTGTAGTGGAGCGGGTCGAGAGTTTCAAGTTCCCTGGTGTCCACATCACCAACGATCTATCATGGTCTAAACACACCAAGACAGTCGTGAAGATGGCATGACAACACTTTATCCCCCTCAGGAGACTGAAAAGATTTGGCATGGGTCCCCAGATCCTCAAAAGGTTCTACAGCTGCACCCTCGAGAGCATCCTGACCGGTTGCATCATCGCCTGGTATGGCAACTGCTCGCCATCTGACCGTAAGGCGCTACAGAGGGTAGTGCGTACGGCCCAGTAGATCACTGGGGCCAAGATTCCTGCAAACCAGGACCTATATAATAGGCGGTGTCAGAGGAAAGCCCATAAAATTGTCAGAGACTCCAGTCACCCAAGTCATAGACTGTTTTCTCTGCTACCGCACGGCAAGTTGTACCAGAGCTCCAAGTCTAGGACCAAAAAGCTCCTTAACAGCTTCTACCCCCAAGCCATTAGACTGCTGAACAATTAATAAAATGTCCACCGGACTATTTACATTGACCCCCCCCCCCCCCCCCATTTGTTTTTACACTGCTGCTACTCGCTGTTTATTATCTATGCATAGCCTCTTCTTCATGTACAAATCACCTCTAACCTGTACCCCCGCACAATGACTTGGTACCAGTACCCCCTGTATATAGCCTTGTTATTGTTATTTTATTGTGTTCTTTTTATAATTTTGTTACTTTAGTTTGTTCGGTAAATATTTTCTTAACTCTTCTTGAACTGCACTAGGTTTAAGGGCTTGTAAGTAAGCATCTCACGGTAAGGCAAGGTCTACTTGTTGTATTCGGCGCATGTGACAAATAAAGTTTGATTTGATTTGATAGGTGGTAGGGGGTAGGGTAGAGGGGTAGAGGGGTAGGATGGGGTGCAGGATAGGGGGTAGAGGGGTAGGATATAGGGGTAGGATTGAGGGGTAGAGGGGTAGGATTGAGGGGTAGAGGGGTAGGATAGGGGGTAGAGGGGTAGGATAGGGATAGGATGGGGTGCAGGATAGGGGATAGGTAGGGGGTAGGATAGGGGGTAGAAGGGTAGGATAGGGATAGGATGGGGTGCAGGATAGGGGATAGGTAGGGGGTAGAGGGGTAGGATTGAGGGGTAGAACAGATGAAACTGGAGCCAAGAGGCAGCTGCACTACATCTGTCTTGTGGAGTTCACAAGACTTTATAATGGCGCAGCTGCTTAGGGATGTGTGTGTGTGTGTGTGTGTGTGTGTGTGTGTGTGTGTGTGTGTGTGTGTGTGTGTGTGTGTGTGTGTGTGTCTGTGTGTCTGTGTGTCTGTGTGTCTGTGTGTCTGTGTGTCTGTGTGTCTGTGTGTCTGTGTCTGTGTTCTGGGTGGATAGGTGAGGGTTGGAATGTGTACATGACTTATGGGTACTGCAGGTGCTACATAAGTATTTTACTTGATATTGTTGACAGTCTTATATATTCAAATGTTCCTAAACATGTTCTTTGAGATATTTTCAACATGAACAATCGTAAAATGTTTAAATGCTCCTTCACACTCATGGCCTTTGAACAATACTCTGACTATAGCTGTCTCCAACGTGTCCAAATGGTACCGTGAACCCTATATAGGGCACTACATTGTACAAGACCCCTAATGAATAGGGTGCCATATGAGATTTAATTAATTTACATGTCTAGAAAACTGGAGAGACATTAGATCCTGTAAACGTCTCAAATTGGCACCCTATACTCGTTCTAGTGCACTAGCCTTGACCAAGGCCCGTAGTGTATAGGGAATAAAGTGTAATTTGACACAGAGATCCTGCCACCCTAATTACTCTGCAGAAGCTTATCAGAAATTGGAGATGAATTATTTTAATGAATGAATAACTTGTGTTGTTTCTTACCCAGCAAACTGTGAACATTCCCAGAACATTAGTTATAATTCCCATTAAGTTCTAGTTAGGGTTATACAGTGCTTTCGGGAAAGTATTCAGCTTCCCTTTTCCCACCAAGAACCCACTGGTCACTCTGACATCTCCTCTGAGAACCTTCCAGAAGAACAACCATCTTAGCAGTACTCCACCAATCAGGCCTTTATGGTAGAGTGGCCAGACGTAAGCCACTCTTCAGTAAAAGGCACATGACAGCCCGCTTGGAGTTTTGCCAAAAGGCACCTAAAGATTCTCAGACCATGAGAAACAAGATTCTCTGGTCTGATGAATCCAAGATTGAACTCTTTGGTCTGAATGCCAACCGTCCCATCTGGAGGAAACCTGGCACCATCCCTACGGTGATGCGTGGTGGCGGCAGCATCATGCTGTGGGAATTTTTGGAGCAAAGTACAGAGAGATCCTTGGGAGACTAGTCAGGATCGAGAGAAAGATGAACAGAAAAAAGAACAGAGAGATCCTTGATGAAAACCTTCTCCAGAGCACTCAGAACCTCAGACTGGGGGGCGAAGCTTCACCTTTCAACAGGACAACGACCCCTAAGCACACAGCCAAGACAAAGCAGGAGTGGCTTCGAGACAAGTATTTGAATGTCCTTGAGTGGTCCAGCCAGAGCCCGTACTTGAACCTGATCAAACATTTCTGGAAAGACCTGAAAATAACTTCATGATGAGATAAAACGGCATAAGGTTCTTCAACATTTAAAAAGATTGTCAGCAAATGTGGGTTTCCTGCTAGAGTTAGACTTCAATAAATGAGAAAAGATATATTTAAAGAGTTGGGTTGGAGAGGCCTATGCTGCCCTATTGTATTCACAGCAGTGGTGTGGGCATCGTGATACATAAGAATCATTTTCCCTTATATCCCAGCACACGGACCAAGAAGGATGTTTTTGTATTTGGAATTGTACCTTACATGGGTGAAAACACATTGATTGCATTGTATATCCCACTAGGGGCAAACCTGGTGTTTTTTTGTTGTTGATATAATTCTAACTATATCAGATCAAACCCAGACAGGAACTTTTTATTTTAGCAGGTGACCTAAATCAGGAACCTCCAAAGAGGACAAAGAAAAATGGCATCTACAAATACTTTACAGGACACCTGGAGATTAAAGTATGAAAAGTTATTCAAAAATGTACTCTATTTTTTTTCACCCAAAATGCACTCAACATACTAGGTTGTAAAATCAATGATCATCCAATGATATCAGATCATTCTCCTCTATTGTTGTGACAAGCTGGCCAATACCTTGCCATCTAAAAGGCTTAGAAGAGGAACTGAGAAATTAATAGTTTTAAAGGTTCTTCATTTACTTTAAAAACGGCAGACTGACAAATTAAATGACTGGTGGCTGAAACAGATGCCACTCCCACAGTCAGGAAACAGGCCCATGGGCCAAGTAGCCACTCCCACAGTCAGGAAACAGGCCCATGGGCCAAGTAGCCACTCCCACAGTCAGGAAACAGGCCCATGGGCCAAGTAGCCACTCCAACAGTCAGGAAACAGGCCCATGGGCCAAGTAGCCACTCCCACAGTCAGGAAACAGGCCCCTGTGCCAAGTAGCCACTACCACAGTCAGGAAACGGGCCCATGGGCCAAGTAGCCACTCCCACAGTCAGGAAACAGGCCCATGGGCCAAGTAGCCACTCCAACAGTCAGGAAACAGGCCCTTGTGCCAAGTAGCCACTACCACAGTCAGGAAACAGGCCCTTGTGCCAAGTAGCCACTACCACAGTCAGGAAACAGGCCCATGGGCCAAGTGGCCACTCCCACAGTCAGGAAACAGGCCCCTGTGCCAAGTAGCCACTCCCACAGTCAGGAAACAGGCCCCTGTGCCAAGTAGCAAAATAAAGAAAAATAAAAGTTACATTTGAAAGAAAAATAAATCACTATATTCGAAAAGTAAAGAAGAAAATACAATTTCTGAACTTAAACAGGAATATTATATTTTACTTTTGAAGAGAGCCAACAACTACAGGTTAAATCCAAATAAAGAACAATGGTAAAATAAACCTGGTAAACATCTCGCTGCTCTCACAAAACAAACGCCACGACATGTATCATTTTAAAAGATAAAGATACTATTGTTTTAATTAGAAACAACACCGGTATTAATAACCAGTTTTAAAAAGCTTCTCTGAAAATGTATATAAAACCGAATTAAACACGGATCCTATGACCCTCGTAGACTCAATAACCCTGAAGCAACTATCAGCAGATAACATTTATAAATAAAATAAATAATAATAAATCACCCCAAAAAATAAATATTACAAGAAAACTAAAGTAGCGCCCTATAAAGGGAGCAGGGTACCATTTTGGGACTCGTGGTGTTTAGAGTTTCTATGTGTTTCCAGGTGGGGATCTGATCTATCAGAGCCCATGGGTTGATATAGCTAATCACTGTGGTGGGAGGACAGGGGCATAGTGTGTGTGTGTGTGTGTGTGTGTGTGTGTGTGTGTGTGTGTGTGTGTGTGTGTGTGTGTGTGTGTGTGTGTGTGTGTGTGTGTGTGTGTGTGTGTGTGTGTGTGTGTGTGTGTGTGTGTGTGTGTGTGTGTGTGTGTGTGTGTGGGGGGGGGGGTTCAGGGGGGTCAGTGTTCACCATTTACGGGTCTGATGCCCTCTCCTTCTAAAACAGCACCAGCTGCCAGGAGGCCAGAGGTGCGGGGTCAGGGGTCATGTTCCAGACAGGCTGATTGACATCCCATCTGGAGGATCAGAGGTTTAGGATCTTCAGGTGGTGTGTGCCCCCCCCCGACACACACACACTTCTAATCACTGTGGTGGGAGGACAGGGGCATTGTGTGTGTGTGTGTGTGGGGGGGGAGGTGTGTGTGTGCGTGTGTGCGCATTTGTGTGCCAGTGTGTGAATGTGTTTTTGTGTATGTGTGTGTGCCTGCTTGTGCTTGTTTGCGTGCGTGTGCATGTGTGTGTGTGCGTGTGCGTGCGTGTGTGTGTGCGTGCGCGTGCGTGCCAGTGTGTGTGCGTGCCAGTGTGTGTGCGTGTGCGTGCCTGTGTGTGTGTGTGTGTGTGTGTGTGTGTGTGTGTGTGTGTGTGTGTGTGTGTGTGTGTGTGTGTGTGTGTGTGTGTGTGTGTGTGTGTGTGTGTCTGTTACACAGAGTATTTTAGTAACTTCAAAATGGAGCATAAAGGTTTCCTGGAGTGGTATTTCAGATTATAGTGGTTGGCAGTACGAAACATCTAATCATTGATATAAGTTGTCATGTCAAAGAATATCTGCAGTTTGATGCTGACTTGACCAAGAGTTACTCCAGCGTTAACCTGCGATAACCGAGAACTGCATAGCAATTTCATTGTTTTTGTTTTTAGGCGATGTCGGAAGTGTCACCGAGTTGGAGCTGTCAAATCGGTGACCAGTTGCTCTTGTCGTCATTGTCACGAAACCACCACCCACCCCTTAAATCCCGGTTTAGAAGTTCAAAACGAGAAAGTGAAAGCTAAACAGAAAATAATGACTCTGAAATTTGAAAATCATTCAACAAAATCATAAGGATATCAGCCTCGTTGAGGTGTAGATTACAACACGTTCAAGTGTTCAGCCTCGTTGAGGTGTAGATTACAACACGTTCAAGTGTTCAGCCTCGTTGAGGTGTAGATTACAACACGTTTAAGTGTTCAGCCTCGTTGAGGTGTAGATTACAACACGCGTTCAAGTGTTCAGCCTCGTTGAGGTGTAGATTACAACACGTTCAAGTGTTCAGCCTCGTTGAGGTGTAGATTACAACACGCGTTCAAGTGTTCAGCCTCGTTGAGGTGTAGATTACAACACGTTTAAGTGTTCAGCCTCGTCTATGTGTAGATTACAACACGTTCAAGTGTTCAGCCTCGTTGAGGTGTAGATTACAACACACGTTCAAGTGTTCAGCCTCGTTGAGGTGTAGATTACAACACGTTCAAGTGTTCAGCCTCGTTGAGGTGTAGATTACAACACATTCAAGTGTTCAGCCTCGTTGAGGTGTAGATTACAACACGTTCAAGTGTTCAGCCTCGTTGAGGTGTAGATTACAACACACGTTCAAGTGTTCAGCCTCGTTGAGGTGTAGATTACAACACGTTCAAGTGTTCAGCCTCGTTGAGGTGTAGATTACAACACACGTTCAAGTGTTCAGCCTCGTTGAGGTGTAGATTACAACACGTTCAAGTGTTCAGCCTCGTTGAGGTGTAGATTACAACACGTTTAAGTGTTCAGCCTCGTTGAGGTGTAGATTACAACACGTTCAAGTGTTCAGCCTCGTTGAGGTGTAGATTACAACACGTTCAAGTGTTCAGCCTCGTTGAGGTGTAGATTACAACACGTTTAAGTGTTCAGCCTCGTTGAGGTGTAGATTACAACACGTTCAAGTGTTCAGCCTCGTTGAGGTGTAGATTACAACACGTTTAAGTGTTCAGCCTCGTTGAGGTGTAGATTACAACACGTTCAAGTGTTCAGCCTCGTTGAGGTGTAGATTACAACACGTTCAAGTGTTCAGCCTCGTTGAGGTGTAGATTACAACACACGTTCAAGTGTTCAGCCTCGTTGGATTTCTACTATTGCGACTCGGTGTGCGTCCAATGGAAATGTCCACGATAGGTGTAACGCCGGGAGCTGCTTGTTGATTTGCAGGGTTGGGTAGGTTATTTTCTAAATGTAATCCATTACACAGTTAGTAGTTACCTGTCCAAAATTGTAATCAGTAAAGTACCTTTTGGATTACTCAAAAGTAATCTGATTACTTGTAGATATCTTTGCCCTTAAGAGGTGCAGGTTAGTAGTAAGTCATAAAATGGGATTTTAAAACCTAACCCTAAACTTAACCCTAACCTTAACCACAGTACTAACCCTAACCTTAACCACAGTACTAACCCTAACCTTAACCACATTACTAACCCTAATGCCTAAACAAAACCTTAAATGAAGACTCAAAAGCTCAACTCCCCCCCAAAAAATCATACATTTTTACAATGTAGCCAATTTTGACTTTGCAGCTATCCCATCTAGCAGAAATCACTCAGTTCTCCCTCATCCCAATAAACGTCAACTTGCTTATTAAGAAACATGAATATTACCGATTGAACGACATCTATTGGAGAATAAATCCATGTTAGAGTTTACATAGCTGGCTATAAATGGTTGTTTTTACTTTATGGGTTAGTTTCGGCTTCTTCTAACCCATTGCTTTCTGCTACAGATAATAATACGAACCGGCTATATCTTTACATAGTAAAACAACAAAGAGTCTGTCAAATTTCCAGTTATTCCAATTCGTTTTAATACCTCTTGATCGTCGAGAATAGGACCTGGAAATACGGAAATATAGATTAGTCAAATTCTATTACCTGAACATAACAACAAAAAACAAAAAAACTGTGACTAAAGACTAATTAGCCGAATCTGTTTTCTGTTGTTGTTGTTGTTGTTGTCATGGACGACCGATCGGGCTCATTGCTTCGAGTTGAAAAGTAAACGCAGTTCTCAGAATGGCGTGCTTTGAAGCACTATCAAAGTGCTATTAGCGTGTGAACAAAACGAGAAGGTAATTTTCCATGAAGTAAAATAAAAAGCCTGACTCGTGACCTTCTTAAATGAAACGAGTTGTTGACAGTATGGAGCACAATGCCACATGGGAGTTCAGAAGGGAGGAACTTCAAGTGTTATTCAATAGGTTGGGATCCCGCGCTATGCAGCTGTTGCAAGAATGCATTTTTCACCGGCTGTCGACTGTGGCATGTTCATTACTCCGATTCTGTTGCAAAACATTTCTGAGACAGAAGCAAACCGAACAAATTTGGATGGAGAGAGAGAGAGAGAGAGAGAGAGAGAGAGAGAGAGAGAGAGAGAGAGAGAGAGAGAGAGGTTTCCCTGTAAAGATGGCAGGTTGCTCCCAGAGGGCATTGGGGCATCAGGAGAGGGAGGAGGTAGGGAGAGAGTTTGTCCGACCCCCACCTGGAATCAGCCTAAAACACAGGTCACTATGCTACATCATCTGATGCTTCCCCCACCACCACCACCACCAACATCATCACCACCACCCTCATCACCATCACCACCACCACCTTTCACTAAGAGAGTCTTCCTCAGTCTACCTTTCTCTAAGAGAGTCTTCCTTGGTCTACCTTTCTCTAAGAGAGTCTTCCTCATTCTACCTTTCACTAAGAGACTCTTCCTCAGTCTACCTTTCTCTAGGAGAGTCTTCCTCAGTCTACCTTTCACTAAGAGAGTCTTCCTTAGTATATCTTTCACTAAGAGTCTTCCTTAGTCTACCTTTCTTTAAGTCTTCCTCAGTCTACCTTTCTCTAGAGAGTCTTCCTCAGTCTACCTTTCTCTAAGAGAGTCTTCGTCAGTCTACTTTTCTCTAAGAGAGTCTTCCTCAGTCTACCTTTCTCTAAGAGAGTCTTCCTCAGTCTACCTTTCTCTAAGAGAGTCTTCCTCAGTCTACCTTTCTCTAAGAGAGTCTTCCTCAGTCTACCTTTCTCTAAAAAAGTCTATCTTAGTCTACCTTTCTCTAAGAGAGTCTTAGTCTACCTTACTCCAAGAAAGGCCAGGTTGATCCCCATCTATGAGTAGAGTTTAAATCTTATACGAGATTCAAATGTTCAATGCTTTATGGTAAAGAACAACGCAGGCCCCCTGACTCATGATATTCGTCCCCGGTTGATGGACATGGTGATTGGGTAGATGGACAGAGGCAGAACGTTATCATCATCATCTGGTCTTGGGACTACCAGAGCTGCCTCTCTGTCCTTCACCTTCACAGCAACCTCCTCCTCCAGTCCGGTGTCACATTTCATATGGTCCAGGTAAGTAATCACTGGCCTGCCGCTTCGCTGGTACCATGCTGTGGTATAAAATGAAGAGGAAAAGCCACACACTCTAGTGCAGGGCTCCAACCCTGTTCCAGGAGAGCTATCGTCCTGTAGGTTTACACCAGGGTTCTAAACATGTTCCTGGAGCTCTACCCTCCTGTAGGTTTACACCAGAGCTACCCAACCCTGTTCCTGGAGAGCCACCCTCCTGTAGGTTTACACCATGGCTGCCCTTCTCTGTTCCTGGAGAGGAACCCTCCTGTAGGTTTACACCATGGCTGCCCAACCCTGTTCCTGGAGAGGAACCCTCCTGTAGGTTTACACCATGGCTGCCCAACCCTGTTCCTGGAGAGGAACCCTCCTGTAGGTTTACACCATGGCTGCCCTTCTCTGTTCCTGGAGAGGAACCCTCCTGTAGGTTTACACCATGGCTGCCCAACCCTGTTCCTGGAGAGGAACCCTCCTGTAGGTTTACATCAGGGCTCCAACCCTGTTCCTGGAGAGATACCTACTGTAGGTTTACATCTATCTAGTCCAGGGCTCTCCAACCCTGTTCCTGGAGAGGAACCCTCCTGTAGGTTTACACCATGGCTGCCAACCCTGTTCCTGGAGAGGAACCCTCCTGTAGGTTTACACCATGGCTGCCCTTCTCTATTCCTGGAGAGGGACCATCCTGTAGGTTTACACCAGGGCTGCCCTTCTCTGTTCCTGGAGAGGAACCCTCCTATAGGTTTACATCAGGGCTCCAACCCTATTTCTGGAGAGCTACCTTCCTGCAGGTTTACTCGAGAGCTGCCCAACCCTGTTCCTGGAGAGGAACCCTCCTGTACGTTTACATCAGGGCTCCAACCCTGTTCCTGGAGAGATACCTACTGTAGGTTTACATCTATCTAGTCCAGGGCTCTCCAACCCTGTTCCTGGAGAGATACCTACTGTAGGTTTACATCTATCTAGTCCAGGGCTCTCCAACCCTGTTCCTGGAGAGATACCTACTGTAGGTTTACATCTATATAGTCCAGGGCTCTCCAACCCTGTTCCTGGAGAGATACCTACTGTAGGTTTACATCTATCTAGTCCAGGGCTCTCCAACCCTGTTCCTGGAGAGATACCTACTGTAGGTTTACATCTATCTAGTCCAGGGCTCTCCAACCCTGCTCCTGGAGAGATACCTACTGTAGGTTTACATCTATCTAGTCCAGGGCTCTCCAACCCTGTTCCTGGAGAGGAACCCTCCTGTAGGTTTACATCAGGGATCCAACCCTGTTCCTGGAGAGCTGTCCTGTAACAAGATCCCCGTGTGGAGTTAGGTCACATGCAGGAAAAAAATGCTGATATGGAGGATGTAATTCTGGGAGAAGTGGAGAAAAGTCCCCCCTAATTAGCTATCCAGGCCTAAATCATTGATGAATGGTGGAACATGATTGATTGAAAAAGTCTATATTTGATTAGCTTATATTATCTGGTTCAGAGAAGGACATCTGTGTATGTGAGCATAACCTATTTTTCTAACATGACTTTTCAAGAGAATGAGTAATGTGCAGATAATTGAATTTTAATGCCAACTCTTGATACATGTCTCAAAGAAAACAAACGAATTTCCTCTTAACCCAGGTATTAGAAAACATTGTACCGTGAAACTGTTTCAAACCGTTAATGAGGCTAAAATGTTCTGGGACCATCGTTCCAAGCCTAAAATATTCGGAGGTTATCCGAGGTCATTCGTAGCATTCTTTGTAAGAGGGAGTAATCTTTGATTTTTTTCCCCTGTTTCTCTGAGACATGGCTGAAGAAATCTTCTTCTTTTTCTGCCTTTAATGTCCCTGGATATTCTATATCCAGGAGGAACAGGGGAGAGGGCAGATGGGGTGGATTGCTTATGTACATGAAAGATAACTTTAAATGCAATCGTATCATATGGAAACATGCCAATGACCTTGAATTTATGGGGCTGAATGTCTTCCTCTCCCCTCAGATGTCTCTCACTATTATTGGATTATATCGACCACCAACATCTGATATCTCGTTTTATGACAATCTAAATGCCATGCTGAAAGAATGTGATCATAAGAAGGAGATTATCTTCATGGGTGATTTCAATATAAACTGGGAAAACAAAAATCACAGATTATTTCAACCTGACTCGAATAATACAAGGGTCCAGTCAGAGTAACACAGTCATCCCCAGACTCAAATTGATCTGGTGTTTACTAACAGACCTGATCGAATAAATAAGTCCACTAACTTACTAACTGGCATACCTGACCACAATGTTACATTGGTGGTTAGAAAGCTCACTAAAAATACATTTAAGAACCATATTAATGTGCAACAGTACAATTTTTAAAAATCCATATAAGTGAGCAGCTATTAAGTCAAATTGACTGGTCTGATTTGTTAATCAATGAAGATCCATAGTCTGTATACAGAACATTTCTGTCAGCTATTGACAAAGTGGATACCTTTTTTTACTAGGAAATGTCAACGATAAGCCAAGACGGAAAACCTCTCTACTACGGCTCAACAACGACCTCTGGAGGCAGATGAGAGAACGGGATCTTTCCTTGAAAAAAGCACTGAAGTCTGGTCAGAATGATGACAGATGTATATTTGCCATCACTGAGCAAGAAGGTGGTTTAGGAATATTTAAAAAAGCAAAATCAGAGTTTTTTTCTTAGAGTGATCAATGAAGGAAAAGGAAATGGCAAAGTGATCTGGGAAAATCTCAACAAACTAACAAGGAGAGGAGCTGAAAAGTAAAAAAAAAAAAACTGAATTAAAGGTTAAATGGGATTCTAATTGAAGACTCTGATTTCATATAACATATAACATATAACCTTTAACCATTTTTGTTGTTGACTCTGTCAAGGAACTGGTTCAAAGATTTTCAACCAAGACCACAGTTCTCACTCCCATAGATAATAATAAACCAATATTCAGAATTCCTGAAATCTCAGCGTCAGCAGTGGAGAGCATAATTAGCTTCTTCAGGAGCTCTAGTGCAACATGTGAATTTGGTCTAGACACTGTATTCCTGAAGAGACACAAATATTCTCTGATTGCCCCTATTGTACATCTAGTTCATCTGTCCATCAAATATGGGCTCTTCCCCAATGCTTGGAAGTCTGTTGCAGTGATATCTGTTTTAAAATCTGGTGACCCGACACTGGTGGAAAATGACCGACCAATGAGCATTCTTCCGCTGCTATGAAAAGTATCTGAAAGAAGGGTGGCTGATCATCTGATTGATCACCTCATTCAGGGCAACTACGTACACTACCGGTCAAACGTTTTAGAACACCAACTCATTCAAGGGTTTTTCTTTATTTTTTACTATTGTCTACATCACAGGTGTCAAACTCATTCCACGGAGGGCCGAGTGTCTGCGGGTTTTCGCTCCTCCCTTGTACTTGATTGATGAATTAACATCACTAATTAGTTAGGAACTCCCCACACCTGGTTGTCTAGGGCTTTATTGAAAGGAAAAACCAAAAACCTGCAGACACTAGGCCCTCCGTGGAATGAGTTTGACACCCCTGGTCTACATTGTCGAAAAAATTGTGAAGACATCACAACTATGAAATAACACGTATGGTATTATGTAGAAACCAAAAAAAGTGTTAAACAAATCAAAATGTATTATATATTTGAGATTCTTCAAATAGTCACCATTTGCTTTGATGACAGCTTTGCACACTCTTGGCATTATCTCAACCAGCTTCACCTGGAATGCTTTTCCAACAGTCTTGAAGGAGTTCCCACATATGCTGAGCACTTTTTGCCTGCTTTACAGGAACTGGTTTGGGCAGCTCTGGTGTAAACCTCCAGGACGGTAGCTCTCCAGGAACTGGTTTGGGCAGCTCTGGTGTAAACCTACAGGACGGTAGCTCTCCAGGAACTGGTTTGGGCAGCTCTGGTGTAAACCTACAGGACGGTAGCTCTCCAGGAACTGGTTTGGGCAGCTCCGGTGTAAACCTACAGGACGGTAGCTCTCCAGGAACTGGTTTGGGCAGCTCCGGTGTAAACCTACAGGACGGTAACTCTCCAGGAACTGGTTTGGGCAGCTCTGGTGTAAACCTACAGAACGGTAGCTCTCCAGGAGCTGGTCTGGGCAGCTCTGGTGTAAACCTACAGGACGGTAGCTCTCCAGGAACTGGTTTGGGCAGCTCTGGTGTAAACCTATAGGACGGTAGCTCTCCAGGAACTGGTTTGGGCAGCTCTGGTGTAAACCTACAGGACGGTAGCTCTCCAGGAACTGGTTTTGGCAGCTCAGGTGTAAACCTATAGGACGGTAGCTCTCCAGGAACTGGTTTGGGCAGCTCTGGTGTAAACCTACAGGACGGTAGCTCTCCAGGAACTGGTTTGGGCAGCTCTGGTGTAAACCTATAGGACGGTAGCTCTCCAGGAACTTGTTTGGGCAGCTCTGGTGTAAACCTACGGGGCGGGTTCTCTCCAGGAATGGTTTGGGCAGCTCTGGTTTTAACCTACAGGACGGTAGCTCTCCAGGAACTGGTTTGGGCAGCTCTGGTGTAAACCTATAGGACGGTAGCTCTCCAGGAACTTGTTTGGGCAGCTCTGGTGTAAACCTATGGGGCGGGTTCTCTCCAGGAAATGGTTTGGGCAGCTCTGGTGTTAACCTACAGGAGAGTAGCGCTCCAGGAACAGGGTTGGAGAGTGTTTTGAGAGCTAGGTTGTCTTCTTGAGGGTCACCATGCATTGGTTACCAAAGGATCAGTTCACCGGCAGGGGAGTCATTCTGTCTGTAAACATGACCAGCAAACCACAGTACACTCTTCTCTCCCTGATATGGCTCTGGACAGGTGTATGTAGCTAAATCACTCCCTGATATGGCTCTGGACAGGTGTGTACAGGTAAATCACTCCCTGATATGGCTCTGGACAGGTGTGTACAGGTAAATCACTCCCTGATATGGCTCTGGACAGGTGTGTGTAGGTAAATCACTCCCTGATATGACTCTGGACAGGTGTATGTAGCTAAATCACTTCCTGATATGACTCTGGACAGGTGTGTGTAGCTAAATCACTTCCTGATATGGCTCTGGACAGGAGTGTGTAGTTAAATCACTCCCTGATATGACTCTGGACAGGTGTATGTAGCTAAATCACTTCCTGATATGACTCTGGACAGGTGTGTGTAGCTAAATCACTTCCTGATATGGCTCTGGACAGGAGTGTGTAGTTAAATCACTCCCTGATATGACTCTGGACAGGTGTATGTAGCTAAATCACTTCCTGATATGACTCTGGACAGGTGTATGTAGGTAAATCACTCCCTGATATGGCTCTGGACAGGTGTATGTAGGTAAATCACTTCCTGATATGACTCTGGACAGGTGTATGTAGGTAAATCACTCCCTGATATGGCTCTGGACAGGTGTATGTAGGTAAATCACTCCCTGATATGGCTCTGGACAGGTGTGTGTAGGTAAATCACTCCCTGATATGACTCTGGACAGGTGTATGTAGCTAAATCACTTCCTGATATGACTCTGGACAGGTGTATGTAGGTAAATCACTCCCTGATATGGCTCTGGACAGGAGTGTGTAGGTAAATCACTCCCTGATATGACTCTGGACAGGTGTGTGTAGGTAAATCACTCCCTGATATGACTCTGGACAGGTGTATGTAGGTAAATCACTCCCTGATATGACTCTGGACAGGTGTATGTAGGTAAATCACTCCCTGATATGGCTCTGGACAGGTGTGTGTAGGTAAATCACTCCCTGATATGACTCTGGACAGGTGTGTACAGGTAAATCACTTTCTGATATGGCTCTGGACAGGTGTATGTAGCTAAATCACTCCCTGATATGGCTCTGGACAGGTGTGTGTAGCTAAATCACTCCCTGATATGGCTCTGGACAGGTGTGTACAGGTAAATCACTTTCTGATATGGCTCTGGACAGGTGTGTACAGGTAAATCACTCCCTGATATCGCTCTGGACAGGTGTATGTAGCTAAATCCCATTCTGATAATCCTTAAAGGATGTTCCCGCCATTCCAGCTCATGGTAGTCAATTAAAACCTCGTGCCTGGAAATAGTTCCACTTATGTGTGATGGCTGGGTGGGGCTCTTAGTCCTCCGGGATGAAGCTGATCAGTGCATTGAACACCAATCATTTAATTTTAAACCTTCTGTGTGTCATCTTACTTTATTAAGCTACGTGTCGTGGCACTCGATATTACAACAATTTATTATTTCTCCTAACCGTGTCTGATTTCCTTTTTTTTGTAGATACTTTGATTGTTGTGTTGTTCGTTGTAGCAGTGGACAGATCAGCCAGGGTGAAACAAGTACAATGTGGTACATTGGGTACTCTACATACTCTACAGGGTGGGTGGGTGGGTGGGTGGGGGGGGGGGGGGTCTCTGCTTGTTCCCTCTGACCACTGAAGGCCCAGCTCTACCATTGTACCATTCTCTCAGGCTTGCCCCAAATTCACCAGCTGGATGTGACTTCATCACTGTTCCCATGGGCTAAACTTTTCCCTTAAGTACAGATCTAGGATCAGCTTCCATTCGATCAATCCTAACTTTAACCATTAGTGGTGAGTATGCAAAACCGACCCAAGATCGTTGTTCAGAGACAACTTTATCCTACACCGGTGGTGTGGCAGCAGGAGGGTTGTGGGTAGTGGGAGGGAGGGGGGGGGGGAGGGGGGGGACATGGGAGACCTTCTCCTGCTGCAGTAAGAGGAGAGGGATGAAGAGCGGACAAACACAGGACGTTCACAGGAGAAGTGAGAACAGCAAGGACTAATAACTGAATATTACTGATCATATCATCAATTATAGGCTTCTAGGAAGGGAAAGAAGCCCAGGTCACCCCACGGCTCAGGTAAGACTCTTTTTGGGAGGTTACGGGATGTTAGTTAAGGTTTTGTGTCAAAAAGATCCAGCTGGACAGCTTGACAGTATTTATACCATGTAGACTGCAGTCTTCACTCACTTCGTGAAGCCTGTGACAGAAGGCAATATAGATTGTAGCCTTTGCAATACTTAAATATCTGATTGTAGAAACACCAGAAGAAAAAACAAATCTGATTTTTGTGATCATGAAATTACTTTGGCACCAAGAATAGAAGAAATATAGTATAATCAGTTAGTATAGAATAATCAGTTTTGGATATTATGTGTGTTGTGTTTTATTGTAGGCTGTCTGGCTATAGTACCGGATGTCAAATCTACCAGTCAATTTACACTGATCCGGTAGTGTACATGATGCTATCTATCAATGTGATTTGTTTTATTCGTATTACCACCTGATGAACGGCCAGCCCGTCATAATAAAGGCTTCCTCTGCCAGACCAGCCAGTGTTAATAAACATCCCTCTGCCAACCCGTGACTTAACACATGGTTGTCCGGTGGGATTTCCTCGTTGGAACGTCTTATAACATACACTGACCGGACAAAATATTAAGAACACCTGCTCTTTCCATGACATAGACTGACCAGGTGAATCCGGGTGAAAGCTATGATTCCTTACTGATGTCCCTTGTTTAAATGCACTTTCATCAGTGGGAAGACAATTGAGACATGGATTGTGTGTGTGCCATTTAGAGGGTGAATGGGCAAGATAAAAGATTTGTGACTTTGAACGGGGTTTGGTAGTAGGTGCCAGACGCACCGGTTTGTGCCAAGAACTGCAACGCTGCTGAGTTTTTCACGCTCAACAGTTTCCCGTGTGTATCAAGAATGGTCCACCAGCCAAAGGACATCCAGACAACTTGACACAACTGTGGGAAGCATTGTAGTCAACATGGGCCAGCAACCAGGTGGAAAACTTTCGACGCCTTGTAGAGTTCACGCCCCGACGAATTGAGGCTGTTCTGGGGATGCAACTCAGTATGAGGAAGGTGTTCTTAATGTTTTGTACACTCAGTGTACATGGAAATTCGTGCTACAGGGTTAAGTTTCCTCTCCTCCAATTCTAACCTTAACCATTAATGAAGTTCTAAGTACGGACTTCTAAGTGCCAACTCAGTGTTGACTTCTAAATGCCAACTCAGTGTTGACTTCCAAGTGCCAACTCAGTGTTGACTTCTAAGTGCCAACTCAGTGTTGACCACTAAGTGCCAACTCAGTGTTGACCACTAAGTGCCAACTCAGTGTTGACTTCTAGGTGTCAACTCAGTGTTGACTTCTAAGGGGCCAACTCAGTGTTGACTTCTAGGTGTCAACTCAGTGTTGACTTCTAAGGACCAACTCAGTGTTGACTTCTAAGTGCCAACTCAGTGTTGACTTCTAAGTGCCAACTCAGTGTTGACTTCTAAGTGCCAACTCAGTGTTGACTTCTAAGTGCCAACTCAGTGTTGACTTCTAAGTGCCAACTCAGTGTTGACTTCTAAGGACTAACTCAGTGTTGACCACTAAGTGCCAACTCAGTGTTGACCACTAAGTGCCAACTCAGTGTTGACCACTAAGTGCCAACTCAGTGTTGACTTCTAAGTGCCAACTCAGTGTTGACCACTAAGTGCCAACTCAGTGTTGACTCACAGATAAGAAACAAAGGCTACACTGTACACCTTCTTTCCTCAGGGAGTGACATCACATCTCACTCAACCTAATGGCGTCCAAGGAGGTTAGTTTACTACTTTTGAAAATCATGTGATTGAAAACAGGATTAGTGTGTTTGGTTATTTAGGTATAGAATACAGTATATTGTAGTATATATGTGAGAGACAGTACAGTTAATGATAATTATTTTGGACTAGAGGTCATGTGATTGGTCAGTGTGTGGGACTAGAGGTCATGTGCCATGGCTAGGCCCAAGGTGATTGGTCAGTGTGTGGGACTAGAGGCCATGTGCAATGGCTAGGCCCAAGGTGATTGGTCAATGTGTGAACTGACCCCTGACCTTTAACCCCTGTGTGTTCTCTCCCTGACTGACCGGGTCCTGACCAGAGCCAGATGACCGCCACGCTCCTGACCTCCATCCTGGCAGCTGTGTTCGGATCCCTCCAGATCGGCTACCACACAGGCAATGTCAACGCCCCAGCCAGGGTGAGAGACAGGCGGGGCGGGTGGGGAGGGTGGGGAGGGCAGAGCCAGGGTGAGAGCCAGGGGGGGAGGGTAGGGAGGGCAGAGCCAGGGTGAGAGCCAGGAGGGGAGTGTGGGGAGGGCAGAGCCATGGTGAGAGCCAGGAGGGGAGTGTGGGGAGGGCAGAGCCATGGTGAGCTCCGAGTGGGTAGCAGGATGAGGGTAGGTAGAGCACTGGGAAGCCAGGTAGTACCTCCATCCCATCCAGCCACATGCAAACATCTCACAGCTTCTATAAAACACTGAATAAACTTAACAATCTCATGTAACTTTCCTATTCAGGCCCAGACAGTCTTACTCCTAGGCAAGCAGGGTTTTGGATGGTTTACTGTTTGCACACAGGTACTTATTAAGAAATCCATCTGACTTATAGGAGGACGGTGTGATTGTGCTGATGCAATTCAGACAGCTCTCTCTCTCTCTCTCTCTCTCTCTCTCTCTCTCTCTCTCTCTCTCTTTCCCTGTCTCTCTCTCCCTCTCTGTCTCTTTCTCTCTCTCTCTCTCTCTCTCTCTCTCTCTCTCTCTGTCTCTCTGTCTCTCTCTCTTTCTCTCTCTCTCTCTCTGCGTGTAATGATTAAAGTGTTCAGGGACATCTGCAAGTCATTTCAATCAGTCTGCACTAGAGTTGTTAGGTAGTGAACAGGTACAACACTATCTGTGGCGTGGCGTAGCGTTGAGCAGAATGTTAAACGTCTTTCTCTGTATAAACAGCCTATAGTTCTATAGTTGCCATGGCGCCTACATTTTTATGTCATAATTTTTTTATATAAACTTTTAAATGTTCAAATAGCTAAATGAGTGCAGATAATGATTTGATATCATTCATTGGATTTTCTGCCCGTAACTTGATGAAAACCTAGCGCTGTCAACAAACTAGCTAATGGTAGCTAGCAGGTGCGTTTTCATTTGAACAACACCTATAGACAGTTTTTCACCCACGGTGACCCAAGAGGAGGCGATGCATTCAGAGTTTTTCACCCACGGTGACCCAAGAGGAGGCGATGCATTCAGAGTTTTTCACCCACGGTGACCCAAGAGGAGGCGATGCATTCAGAGTTTTTCACCCACGGTGACCCAAGAGGAGGCGATGCATTCAGAGTTTTTCACCCACGGTGACCCAAGAGGAGGTGATGCATTCAGAGTTTTTCACCCACGGTGACCCAAGAGGAGGCGATGCATTCAGAGTTTTTCACCCACGGTGACCCAAGAGGAGGCGATGCATTCAGAGTTTTTCACCCACGGTGACCCAAGAGGAGGCGATGCATTCAGAGTTTTTCACCCACGGTGACCCAAGAGGAGGCGATGCATTCAGAGTTTTTCACCCACGGTGACCCAAGAGGAGGCGATGCATTCAGAGTTTTTCACCCACGGTGACCCAAGAGGAGGCGATGCATTCAGAGTTTTTCACCCACGGTGACCCAAGAGGAGGCGATGCATTCAGAGTTTTTCACCCACGGTGACCCAAGAGGAGGCGATGCATTCAGAGTTTTTCACCCATGGTGACCCAAGAGGAGGCGATGCATTCAGAGTTTTTCATTGCTCAGGAGGATACTTCCTAAGTAAGGAATGGGCTGTACTCTGTGGGGAGCTCAAACTTCATAACAAGACTCCCAATACAGGCAGAGCTGCAGACGGGGGAGACGACCTGAAGCTGCCTACCTGCCTGCCTGCCTGCCTGCCTGCCTGCCTGCCTGCCTGCCTGCCTGCCTGCCTGCCAGCCCGCCCGCCCGCCCGCCCGCCCGCCCCGCCCGCCTGCCTGCCTGCCTTTGGACATGCAGAGCTGGCCACCACTTCACACCTCCACTGACAAATCTATGGTGCCTTCAGAAAATATTCACACCCCCTTGACTTTTTACACATTTTGTGTCTTACAGCCTGAATTTAAAATGGATTAAATTTAGATTTTGTGCCATTGTCCTACACACAATACCCCATAATGTCAAAGTGGAATTATGTTTTAATTTTGATTTTCTTAATTAATAAGAACAGAAAAGGTGAAGTGTATTCAGTCAATATGTTTTCAACCTCTTTGTAAGATCAGGAATAACATTTTGCTTAACAAGTCACATAATAATTTGCATGGACTCACTCTGTTTGCAGTGACAGTGTTTAACATGATTTTTGAATGACTACCTCGTCTCTGTACCCCACTAATCTCAGTCGAGTAGTGAATTTCAAACACAGATTCCAACCACAAAGACCAGGGAGGTTTTCCAATGCCTCGCAAAGAAGGGAACATATTGGTAGATGGGTAAAAAAAAGAAGCAGACATTGAATATCCCTTTGAGCATGGTGAAGTTATTAATTACACTGTTGATGCTGTATCAATACACCCAGTCACTACAAAGATACAGGCGAACGAGGAACAGCTGATTGTCTGCTTTTCACCAGACACTGGGAGATAAATTCACTTTTCAGCAAGACAATAACCTAAAACACAAGGGTTGTTACCAAGAAGACAGTGAATGTTCCTGAGTGGCCTAGTTAAAGTTTTGACTTTATTAATTATACTTGAAAAATCTATGGCAAGACCTGAAAATGGTTGTCTAGCAATGATCAACAACCAATTTGACACAGCTTGAAGAATTATACAAATAATAAAGGGCAAATATTGTACACTCCAGATGTAGAAAGCTCTTAGAGGTTTACCCAGAAACACTCTGAGCTGTAATCACTCTTTGAGATTTACCCAGAAACACTCACAGCTGTAATCACTCTTAGAGATTTACCCAGAAAGACTCAGCTGTAATCACTCTTAGAGATGTACCCAGAAACACTCACAGCTGTAATCACTCTTAGAGACTTACCCAGAAACACTCACAGCTGTAATCACTCTTAGAGACTTACCCAGAAACACTCACAGCTGTAATCACTCTTAGAGATGTACCCAGAAACACTCACAGCTGTAATCACTCTTAGAGACTGACCCAGAAACACTCACAGCTGTAATCACTCTTAGAGACTTACCCAGAAACACTCACAGCTGTAATCACTCTTAGAGACTGACCCAGCAACACTCACAGCTGTAATCACTCTTAGAGACTGACCCAGAAACACTCACAGCTGTAATCGCTGCCAACGATGCTTCTATAAGGTATTGACACAGAGGTGTGAATACTTAAATGAGATATTTCTGCATTTCATTTTTAATACATTTGCAAACATTTCTAAAAACATGTTTTCACTTTGCCATTATGGGGTATTGTGTGTCTAGATGGGGTGAGAGAAACATATATTTAATAAATGTTGAATTCAGGTTGTAACACAACAAAATGTGGAATAAGTCAAAGGGGGTTTGAGTACCTTCTGAAGGCACCCGTAGCTTCCCGATCCTCTCATTACCACACGGCTGTCCATCTGACGGACGCTTCAAGAAAACACTCAAACAGACTTGATCGAGCCCACTGTTGTAGCCTATATTTCTTCACTTCAATGAATTCTTGTTATTTATTTTGCTTTACAAGCACTTTGAGAATATGTCTGTAAAGTTTAATATAGAAGTTTAATACATTATTATTATTATTATTATTATTATTATTATAAGGGACACCTGGAGAGCTGCTAACACCTCATCTATAATGCTTTAATGGTTATAATGCTTCATAACTTGTTATAAGCATGTATGAGCCTTTATATTGTCTTATAATAAGGTTAATAATATGTTATTTTCTCTGACTAGTGTCCTGTCCACTTCAAATAATTACATATTAGAACTTTAGTTTAATAGGATCTCTATGGTGTACTTATACATCAAGATGCCTCACTCTACAGAATCAGGAGAGGCTCCTGCCCTATGGGCCGTTCTGGCTGCCTCACACTACAGAATCAGGAGAGGCTCCTGCCCTATGGGCTGTTCTGGCTGCCTCACACTACATAATCAGGAGAGGCTCCTGCCCTATGGGCCGTTCTGGCTGCCTCACACTACAGAATCAGGAGAGGCTCCTGCCCTATGGGCTGTTCTGGCTGCCTCACACTACAGAATCAGGAGAGGCTCCTGCCCTATGGGCCGTTCTAACTGCCTCACTCTACAGAATCAGGAGAGGCTCCTGCCCTATGGGCCGTTCTGGCTGCCTCACACTACAGAATCAGGAGAGGCTCCTGCCCTATGGGCTGTTCTGGCTGCCTCACACTACATAATCAGGAGAGGCTCCTGCCCTATGGGCCGTTCTGGCTGCCTCACACTACAGAATCAGGAGAGGCTCCTGCCCTATGGGCTGTTCTGGCTGCCTCACACTACAGAATCAGGAGAGGCTCCTGCCCTATGGGCCGTTCTAACTGCCTCACACTACAGAATCAGGAGAGGCTCCTGCCCTATGGGCCGTTCTAACTGCCTCACACTACAGAATCAGGAGAGGCTCCTGCCCTATGGGCCGTTCTGGCTGCCTCACACTACAGAATCAGGAGAGGCTCCTGCCCTATGGGCTGTTCTGGCTGCCTCACACTACATAATCAGGAGAGGCTCCTGCCCTATGGGCCGTTCTGGCTGCCTCACACTACAGAATCAGGAGAGGCTCCTGCCCTATGGGCTGTTCTGGCTGCCTCACACTACAGAATCAGGAGAGGCTCCTGCCCTATGGGCCGTTCTGGCTGCCTCACACTACATAATCAGGAGAGGCTCCTGCCCTATGGGCCGTTCTGGCTGCCTCACACTACAGAATCAGGAGAGGCTCCTGCCCTATGGGCCGTTCTGGCTCAGACAAGGTTTACTTAATTGTTTACGGTTTGCGTGGCCACGCACGACTCCAACACCATCATTAAGTTAGCTGACGACACGTTGGTGGTAGGCCTGATCACCGATGGCGATGAGACAGCCTATAGGGAGGAGGTCAGAGACCTGGCAGTGTTGGTGCCAGGACAACAACCTCTTCCTCAACGGTCAGCAAGACAAAGAAGATGATTGTAAGACCACAGGAAACGGAGGGCCGAGAGCGCCCCGATCCACATTGATGGGGGCTTTAGTGGAGCGGGTCAAGAGCTTCAAGTTCCTCGGTGTCCACATCACTAAGGAATTAACATGGTCCAAACACACCAAGAAAGTTGTGAAGAAGGCAAGACAACAGCACTTCCTCTTCCGGAGGCTGAAAAGCGGGTCAAGAACTTGGCTTGGGGCCCTCAGAAACGCAAAAAGTTCTACAGCTGCACCATTGAGCGCATAATGACTGGCTGCATCACTGCTTGGTATGGTAACTGCTTGGCATCTGACAGAAAGGCACTACAGAGGGTAGTGCGTACAGCCCAGTATATCACTGCTGAGCTGCCATCCAGGACTTCTATACCAAGCGGTGTCATGAGGAAGGCCGTAAAAATTGTCCAAGGCTCCAGCCACCCAAGTCATGGACTGTTCTCTCTGCTACCGCACGACAAGCGGTACTGATACACCAAATCTAGAACCAGTAGGACCCTGACAACTTCCACCACCAAGCTATAAGACTGCTAAAGAGTTAACCAATAGCTACCTGGACTATCTGCATTGACCCTTTTGACTCGTCACATACGCTGCTGCTACTGGTTACCATCTATCCTGTTGCCTAGTCACTACCTATATGTCCGCATCTACCTCAATTATCTCGTACCCCTGGACATCGACCCGGTACTGGTACCCCGTGTATATAGCATTGGTGGCTCCTCAGAGGAGGAAGGGAAACACAATGACTCAGTACTGGGACCCTGTGTATATAGCCAAGTTATTACCTAGTACCCCTGGACATTGACTCAGTACTGGTACCCCGGGTATATAGCATTGGTGGCTCCTCAGAGGAGGAAGGGAAACACTTAAAAAGTTATCTTTTTTTTTTAGATAAAACTAGACTAAATATTTTCACTGATTAAAACACACTGTTTTGCAATGAAGGTCTACAGTAGCCTCAACAGCACTCTGTAGGGTAGCACCATGGTGTAGCCGGAGGACAGCTATTTTCCGTCCTCCTCTGGGTTCATTGACTTTCAATACAAAACCTAGGAGGCTCATGGTTCTCACCCCCTTCCATATACTTACTGTACACAGAGAGACAGAGAGACATTTCGTAATTTTTTTTCTCAAACAGAGGGATACTATGTTAGCTAGCTGGCTATGGTAAGCTTTGGTTTCACCATTTTTTTAACTAATTTATTGCCAACGAGACCCGCCGTTGTCACCTCAAATGTTTCTTTCGACCTGTGTGCACCTACGTTGTAAATGTTAATTATATTTTTCTCTCTGCATGGTTGGGAAGGGCCCGGAGTTAAGAATTTCACTATTAGTCTACATCGGTTGTTTACAAAGCATGTGACAAATAAATTTGTTTCCGTTTTTACTTATGACCTCTCTTGCTCAGATCATCGAGGAGTTCTTCAACCACACCTGGAGGTCCAGACATAATCAGTCGATGCCAGATCACAGCCTGACCTTCCTGTGGTCCCTCTCCGTCAGCATCAAGGACTTTGGAGCCCTGCTGGGGTCACTAGGGGTCAAGTGTCTGGCTGACACCTTCGGCAGGTAGGGTTCTACCTGGTGTTGCTTCGGCAGGTGGGTTCTACCTGGTGTTTCTTCGGCAGGTAGGGTTCTACCTGGTGTTGCTTCGGCAGGTGGGTTCTACCTGGTGTTTCTTCGGCAGGTAGGGTTCTACCTGGTGTTGCTTAGGCAGGTGGATTCTACTTAGTGTTGCTTCGGAGGGTGGGTTCTACCTAATGTTGCTTCGGCAGGTGGGTTCTACCTGGTGTTTCTTCGGCAGGTAGGGTTCTACCTGGTGTTGCTTAGGCAGGTGGATTCTACTTAGTGTTGCTTCGGAGGGTGGGTTCTACCTAGTGTTGCTTCGGCGGGTGAGTTCTACTTAGTGTTGCTTCGGCAGGTGGGTTCTACCTGGTGTTGCTTCGGCAGGTGGGTTCTACCTAGTGTTGCTCAGGCAGGTGGGTTCTACCTAGTGTTGCTTTGGCAGGTGGGTTCTACGTAGTGTTGCTTCGGCAGGTGGGTTCTACCTAGTGTTGCTTCGGCAGGTGGGTTCTACCTAATGTTGCTTCGGCAGGTGGGTTCTACCTGGTGTTTCTTCGGCAGGTAGGGTTCTACCTGGTGTTGCTTAGGCAGGTGGATTCTACTTAGTGTTGCTTCGGAGGGTGGGTTCTACCTAGTGTTGCTTCGGCGGGTGAGTTCTACTTAGTGTTGCTTCGGCAGGTGGGTTCTACCTGGTGTTGCTTCGGCAGGTGGGTTCTACCTAGTGTTGCTCAGGCAGGTGGGTTCTACCTAGTGTTGCTTTGGCAGGTGGGTTCTACGTAGTGTTGCTTCGGCAGGTGGGTTCTACCTAGTGTTGCTTCGGCGGGTGGGTTCTACCTGGTGTTGCTTCGGCAGGTGGGTTCTACCTAGTGTTGCTTCGGCAGGTGGGTTCTACCTAGTGTTGCTTCGGCAGGTGGGTTCTACCTAGTGTTGCTTCGGCAGGTGGGTTCTACCTAGTGTTGCTTCGGCAGGTGGGTTCTACCTAGTGTTGCTTCGGCAGGTGGGTTCTACCTAGTGTTGCTTCGGCAGGTGGGTTCTACCTAGTGTTGCTTCGGCAGGTGGGTTCTACCTGGTGTTGCTTCGGCAGGTGGGTTCTACCTAGTGTTGCAATATTCTAGTAACTTCCCCAAAATTCCCAGGTGATCCAGAAATCCACGGATTCCTGCATTTCCGGCTAATTCCCTAATTTATTCCAGGAATCTTCCAACTGGGATTTCTGGGAAAACATGTGAATTTGGGGAAAGCTAGAGAAGATACGTATCTCGATTGATTGATCGATAGACTGATTGATTGGTTGATTGAATCCCTTTTCCCTCGCCTCAGGTGTAACTCCATCCTGATAGTGACTGATTGGTTGATTGATTGACTGATTGGTTGATTGATTGGTTGATTGATTGATTCCCTCTTCCCTCTTTCCAGGCGTAACTCCATCCTGATAGTGAATGCCCTGTCGGTGGTGGGAGCCTGTCTGATGTTTGCCTCTAAGGCCAATGAGTCATTTGAGATGCTGATTGTTGGCCGGCTGGTGTTCGGTCTGTTCTGTGGCCTTGTGATGAGTCTCAACCCTCTCTACATCCAGGAAGTCTCCCCCACCAACCTCAGAGGGGCCTTCGCTACCCTCAACCAGGTCTCTTTCGCTACGGGCATACTCTTGGGCATGGTGAGAATAGACGTTGTCTGCCTGAGTCTCCAATGCAACCTATTTCATAATAGATTAATCATTTATGTCCATATATATACATATTTTTCATATCAATATGAATTTAATCCAAGTTTTTTTCTCATAATAGTAAAACAGGGATCATTAATCACCAACGGTCTGGCTCATAATAATGGACTATTCCACCCTGTCTGGTTCATAATAATGGACTATTCCACCCTGTCTGGTTCATAATAATGGACTATTCCACCTTGACTTGTTCATAATAATGGACTTTTCCACCCTGTATGGTTCATAATAATGGACTATTCCACCCTGTCTGGTTCATAATAATGGACTATTCCACCCTGAGAGAGATCCTCTGCATTGTTTCACACGATATGACTACCAACATTGAAATGAAGCTGCAGCAATGGTGAGCTTTCAGAAGGGGACAGGTGTAACAATGAGGAGCTCTCAGAGTGGCAAAGAAAAGAAAAAGAAAGAAAGCAGATTTAATTTGTAGCAGAAATATTACTGAAACATTACTGAAACATTACTGTGACATTACTGGGACATTACTGAATTATTACTAAAACATTACTGGAACATTACTGAATTATTACTGAAACATTGCTGGAACATTACTGAATTATTACTGAAACATTGCTGGAACATTACTGAATTATTACTGAATTATTACTGAAACATTACTGAATTATTACTGAAACATTACTGAATTATTACTGAAACATTACTGGAACATTACTGAATTATTACTGAATTATTACTGGGACATTACTGAATTATTACTGAATTATTACTGGGACATTACTGAATTATTACTGGGACATTACTGGGACATTACTGAAACATTACTGAATTATTACTGAAACATTACTGGAACATTACTGAATTATTACTGGAACATTACTGAATTATTACTGAAACATTACTGAATTATTACTGAAACATTACTGAATTATTACTGAAACATTACTGAATTATTACTGAAACATTACTGGAACATTACAGAAACATTACTGAATTTTTACTGAAACATTACTGAAACATTACTGAATTATTACTGAATTATTACTGAATTATTACTGAATTATTACTGAAACATTACTGAAACATTACTGAATTATTACTGAATTATTACTGAATTATTACTGAAACATTACTGGAACATTACTGAATTATTACTGAATTATTACTGAAACATTACTGAAACATTACTGAATTATTACTGAAACATTACTGGATCATTACTGAATTATTACTGAATTATTACTGAAACATTACTGAATTATTACTGAATTATTACTGAATTATTACTGAAACATTACTGAAACAGTACTGAATTATTACTGAATTATTACTGAAACATTACTGAAACAGTACTGAATTATTACTGAATTATTACTGAAACATTACTGAAACATTACTGGATCATTACTGAATTATTACTGAATTATTACTGAATTATTACTGAAACATTACTGGATCATTACTGAATTATTACTGAAGTATTACTGAAACATTACTGAATTATTACTGAATTATTACTGAATTATTACTGAAACATTACTGAAACAGTACTGAATTATTACTGAATTATGACTGAAACATTACTGAAACATTACTGAATTATTACTGAAACATTACTGGATCATTACTGAATTATTACTGAATTATTACTGAAACATTACTGGATCATTACTAAATTATTACTGAATTATTACTGAAACATTACTGGACCATTACTGAATTTTTACAGAAAAATTACTTGAACATTACTGAATTATTACTGAAACATTACTGGAACATTACTGAATTATTACTGAAACATTACTGAATTATTACTGAATTAATACTGAAACATTACTGGAACATTACTGAATTATTACTGAAACATTACTGAATTATTACTGAATTATTACTGAAACATTACTGGATTATTACTGAATTATTGCTGAATTATTACTAGAACATTACTGGGACATTACTGAATAAATACTGAAACAATACTGAATTATTACTGAAACATTACTGGAACATTACTGAATTATTACTGAATTATTACTGAAACATTACTGAGTTATTACTGAAACATTACTGGAACATTACTGAATTATTACTGAATTATTACTGAAACATTACTGAATTATTACTGAAACATTACTGGAACATTACTGAATTATTACTGAATTATTACTGAAACATTACTGAATTATTACTGAAACATTACTGGAACATTACTGAATTATTACTGAATTATTACTGAATTATTACTGAAACATTACTGAATTATTAATGAAACATTACTGGAACATTACTGAATTATTACTGAATTATTACTGAAACATTACTGAATTATTACTGAAACATTACTGGAACATTACTGAATTATTACTGAATTATTACTGAAACATTACTGAATTATTACTGAAACATTACTGGAACATTACTGAATTATTACTGAATTATTACTGAAACATTACTGAATTATTACTAAATTATTACTGAAACATTACTGAATTATTACTGAAACATTACTGGGACATTACTGGATTATTACTGGGACATTACTGAATTATTACTGAATTATTACTGAATTATTACTGAATTATTACTGAATTATTACTGGATTATTACTGAAACATTACTGAATTATTACTGAATTATTACTGAAACATTACTGAATTATTACTGGATTATTACTGAAACATTACTGAAACATTACTGAATTATTACTGAATTATTACTGAATTATTACTGAAACATTACTGAAACATTACTGAATTATTACTGAATTATTACTGAATTATTACTGAAACATTACTGAAACATTACTGAATTATTACTGGAAAATTACTGAAAAATTACTGAAACATTACTGGGACATTACTGAATTATTACTAAAACATTACTGAATTATTACTGGAACATTACTGAATTATTACTGACACATTACTGAAACATTACTGGATCATTACTGAATTATTACTGAATTATTACTGAAACATTACTGGACAATTACTGAATTTTTACTGAAACATTACTGAATTATTACTGAATTATTACTGAAACATTACTGAAACATTACTGGGACATTACTGAATTATTACTAAAACATTACTGAATTATTACTGAATTATTACTGAAACATTACTGGAACATTACTGGATTATTACTGAATTATTACTGAAACATTACTGAATTATTACTGAATTTTTACTGAAACATTACTGAAACATTACTGGTACATTACTGAATTATTACTGAATTATTACTGAATTATTACTGAAACATTACTGAATTTTTACTGAAACATTACTGGAACATTACTGAATTATTACTGAATTATTACTGAAACATTACTGAATTATTACTGAAACATTACTGGAACATTACTGGATCATTACTGAATTATTACTGAAACATTACTGAATTATTACTGAAACATTACTGAAACATTACTGGGACATTACTGAATTATTACTAAAACATTACTGAATTATTACTGAATTATTACTGAAACATTACTGGAACATTACTAAAACATTACTGGATTATTACTGAAACATTACTGGTACATTACTGAATTATTACTGGATTATTACTGAAACATTACTGGTACATTACTGAATTATTACTGAATTATTACTGAATTATTACTGAAACATTACTGAATTTTTACTGAATTATTACTGAATTATTACTGAAACATTACTGTTATTGTTGTTAAACAGCAGGGTTAACAGTAGTGTTGTTAGACAGCAGGGTTAACAGTAGTGTTGTTAGACAGCAGGGTTAACAGTAGTGTTGTTAGACAGCAGGGTTAACAGTAGTGTTGTTAGACAGCAGGGTTAACAGTAGTGTTGTTAGACAGCAGGGTTAACAGTAGTGTTGTTAGACAGCAGGGTTAACAGTAGTGTTGTTAGACAGCAGGGTTAACAGTAGTGTTGTTAGACAGCAGGGTTAACAGTAGTGTTGTTAGACAGCAGGGTTAACAGTAGTGTTGTTAGACAGCAGGTGGCAGGGTTAACAGTAGTGTTGTCAGACAGCAGGGTTAACAGTAGTGTTGTAGACAGCAGGGTTAACAGTAGTGTTGTTAGACAACAGGGTTAACAGTAGTGTTGTTAGACTGTAGGTGGCAGGTTTAACAGTAGTGTTGTTAGACAGCAGGGTTAACAGTAGTGTTGTAGACAGCAGGGTTAACAGTAGTGTTGTTAGACTGTAGATTGCAGGTTTAACAGTAGTGTTGTTAGACTGTAGGTGGCAGGTTTAACAGTAGTGTTGTTAGACAGCAGGGTTAACAGTAGTGTTGTTAGACAGCAGGGTTAACAGTAGTGTTGTTAGACAGCAGGGTTAACAGTAGTGTTGTCAGACTGTAGGCAGCAGGGTTAACAGTAGTGTTGTTAGACAGCAGGGTTAACAGTAGTGTTGTTAGACTGCAGGTGGCAGGGTTAACAGTAGTGTTGTTAGACTGCAGGTGGCAGGGTTAACAGTGAGTGTTGTTAGACTGCAGGTGGCAGGGTTAACAGTAGTGTTGTTAGACTGTAGCTGGCAGGGTTAACAGTAGTGTTGTTAGACAGCAGGGTTAACAGTAGTGTTGTTAGACAGCAGGGTTAACAGTAGTGTTGTTAGACAGCAGGGTTAACAGTAGTGTTGTTAGACAGCAGGGTTAACAGTAGTGTTGTTAGACAGCAGGGTTAACAGTAGTGTTGTTAGACAACAGGGTTAACAGTAGTGTTGTTAGAAAGCAGGGTTAACAGTGAGTGTTGTTAGACTGCAGGTGGCAGGGTTAACAGTAGTATTGTTAGACAGCAGGGTTAACAGTAGTGTTGTTAGACAACAGGGTTAACAGTAGTGTTGTTAGACAACAGGGTTAACAGTAGTGTTGTTAGAAAGCAGGGTTAACAGTGAGTGTTGTTAGACTGCAGGTGGCAGGGTTAACAGTAGTGTTGTTAGACAGCAGGGTTAACAGTAGTGTTGTTAGACAGCAGGGTTAACAGTAGTGTTGTTAGACAACAGGGTTAACAGTAGTGTTGTTAGATAGCAGGGTTAACAGTGAGTGTTGTTAGACTGCAGGTGGCAGGGTTAACAGTGAGTGTTGTTGTTGTTGACTGTAGATGGCTTTGAGATGACGTTGTTTCTCTGTGTGTTGTTATTTCTAGGTAGCTGGTCTTGAAACAGTGCTGGGAACAAAAGAGCTGTGGGCTATGATGTTTTCCCTGTCTCTGATACCTGCCCTGCTACAGTACCTGGCCCTCCCCTTCTGCCCTGAGAGCCCTAGATACCTGCTCATCAACCGGGGCCAGGAGAGCCAGGCAGAGACTGGTGGGTAGCGCTGTCACACAGCACACGCTATTGTAGTGTAGTAATATTTTATATGTGTATATGCAGTTAATTATATATACATCACATGCGACTCGTAATGAGACTACGCAATTAGCCCATTTAATGAGTTATCTGATTATATAAAGATTATTTAGCAATATTTAAGAACACCATAGAGTTACAATACTAGTCAGGGAAGAAATGTCTGAGAATCTAATTCTAAATACAAGTTTATTTCATTACGAGACAGACAAGTGACCTTTGAGATGATTTGTGCTCTGTTCTAGCGAATCTCTGCACGTCACGTAGAAATGACCTGGTCAAATCATGTAGAAATTACCTGGTCAAATCATGTAGCGATAGCCTGGTCAAATCATGTAGAAATGACCTGGTCAAATCATGTGGAAATGACCTGGTCAAATCATCTAGAAATGACCTGGTCAAATCGTATGGAAATGACCTGGTCAAATCGTATGGAAATGACTTGGTCAAATCATGTAGAAATGACCTGGTCAAATCATGTGGAAATGACCTGGTCAAGTCATGTAGAAATGACCTGGTCAAATCATGTAGAAATGACCTGGTCAAATCATGTGGAAATGACCTGGTCAAGTCATGTAGAAATGACCTGGTCAAATCATGTAGAAATGACCTGGTCAAATCATGTAGAAATGACCTGGTCAAATCATGTAGAAATATCCTGGTCAAATCATGTGGAAATGACCTGGTCAAGTCATGTAGATATGACCTGGTCAAATCATGTAGAAATATCCTGGTCAAATCATATAGAAATATCCTGGTCAAATCATGTAGAAATGACTTGGTCAAATTATGTAGAAATGACATGGTAAAATCATGTAGAAATGACATGGTCAAATCATGTAGAGATGTCCTGGTCGAATCATGTGGAAATTACCTGGTCAAATCATGTAGAAATATCCTGGTCACATCATGTAGAGATCGCCTGGTCAAATCATGTAGAGATCGCCTGGTCGAATCATGTAGAGATAGCCTGGTTAAATCATGATGAAATGACCTGGTCAAATCATGTAGAAATGACCTGGTCAAATCATGTAGAAATGACCTGGTCAAATCATGTAGAAATGACCTGGTTAAATCATGTAGAAATGACCTGGTTAAATCACGTAGAGATAGCCTGGTTAAATCATGTAGAGATAGCCTGGTTAAATCATGTAGAGATAGCCTGGTTAAATCACGTAGAGATAGCCTGGTTAAATCATGTAGAGATAGCCTGGTTAAATCATGTAGAGATAGCCTGGTTAAATCATGTAGAGATAGCCTGGTTAAATCATGTAGAGATAGCCTGGTCAAATCATGTAGAGATAGCCTGGTCAAATCATGTAGAGATAGCCTGGTCAAATCATGTAGAGATAGCCTGGTTAAATCATGTAGAGATAGCCTGGTTAAATCATGTAGAGATAGCCTGGTCAAATCATGTAGAGATAGCCTGGTTAAATCATGTAGAGATAGCCTGGTTAAATCATGTAGAGATAGCCTGGTTAAATCACGTAGAGATAGCCTGGTTAAATCATGTAGAGATAGCCTGGTTAAATCATGTAGAGATAGCCTGGTTAAATCATGTAGAGATAGCCTGGTTAAATCATGTAGAGATAGCCTGGTTAAATCATGTAGAGATAGCCTGGTTAAATCATGTAGAGATAGCCTGGTTAAATCATGTAGAGATAGCCTGGTTAAATCATGTAGAGATAGCCTGGTTAAATCATGTAGAGATAGCCTGGTTAAATCATGTAGAGATAGCCTGGTTAAATCATGTAGAGATAGCCTGGTCAAATCACGTCCTTTTTCACATGCTTGAAGTTCTGATTTGAACTGCTCTATTTTACACTGATGTCTTCTGGGACTTCACAGTCGTTTCAAGCATGTTCGACCCTAGTTTGCTGTGTCGCATTTCATTCTTCCCAAGGAAAAACACAACAAGCTCTAGAATTAACATGTTCTTAGATTTTTTTATATTTTGCCTGACAATATACAGCCAGTCATGAAGACTTTAATCCCTAGTCGATTCAAATGTAAGACCTTTCGTATCCTTTTTGATCAAATCATTCAGAAGAGTCAATTCCCATAAATCCAAAATATAAATTGCTTGCATATTCGCCATCATGTGATCGTTATACATACAGTAACCAAAAAATTAAACAAATCAAAATATATTTTAGATTTTAGATTCTTCAAAGTATCCAACTTTTGCCTTGATGACAGCTTTGCACACTCTTGGCATTCTCTCAACCAGTTTCAGCTGGATTTGTTTTTTCCAACAGTCTTAAGTAAAGAAGTTCCCACATATGCTGAGCACTTATTGGCTGCTTTTCCTTCACTCTGCGGTTCGTGTCTCTGCAGAGTGGCGATACTGATAAGCAGTCGTTGGAGACACTGCGAGACACTGCGGGAGGTCCAGTCCATCATTTAGGACGATGTTTTACCTTTGTCTGACACTTCAGCAACTGGTTACAGTGTGTTAGTACAAGGCATGGAAATGGGTTGCATGGAAGTTCCTTTGTATAATGTGGATCTTGAGTCTGATCTTATTTCTGGTTCTGTTGTTGTTGGAGTGAGGCCTAGCCTACCGGTGAAGGGTGATCTCATTCATATTGGGAAACGATTTGGCTGAAGGGAAGGTCGTAACAAATCCTGTCGTTCGTAAGGAACCCAGAGGAGTGGAACCCGATGGGTTATCTAAAGTGTTCCCAGCGTGTTTCGTTACACGTATCAATGAAAGAAAGTTTAGTGTTGAGGAGGATGTCCTTCGATCCCACCGTGGTCAATCTGTCCGAGACGTTTATGGGTGATCTTGATTTCACTAAACCTCCTCAGATGACTTCTCCTTTGAAAACCTCAGTGTATTTAATTACTTTGTAAAATAAACAGATTGCCATACAGGGCATAAAGCTTCAGTTACAAGAATTTCGAGGCATTATTCCAAACATGGTCAAAGAGAGAGAGAGAGACAAAGGAAAGCATGGCCCATAGCCATGGCTCATAGCCAGAGGGAGAGAGAGTGAGGAGGTTTCTCACCACAACAACTCAGGAACATAAGAGAACGAAGAATGAATCTAAGACCCTTTTATAAACATCTGAGTTGTAGACCAATAGTATTAGTGTAATGTTAACCTCCAATGAGATATCAGGTCTACAGGAAGTAACCTCTGCTTCTCAGAGGGGAGACAATGGGGGTTGGAGAGATCAACACAGAGAATGCTGAATTCCTAAAACAACACAGAGAATGATGACATCCTAAAACAACACAGAGAATGATGAATTCCTGAAACAACACAGAGAATGATGAATTCCTGAAACAACACAGAGAATGCTCGATTCCTAAAACAACACAGAGAATGCTGAATTCCTAAAACAACACAGAGAATGATGAATTCCTAAAACAACACAGAGAATGCTGAATTCCTAAAACAACACAGAGAATGATGAATTCCTAAAACAACACAGAGAATGATGAATTCCTAAAACAACACAGAGAATGCTGAATTCCTAAAACAACACAGAGAATGATGACATCCTAAAACAACACAGAGAATGATGAATTCCTAAAACAACACAGAGAATGATGACATCCTAAAACAACACAGAGAATGATGAATTCCTAAAACAACACAGAGAATGATGAATTCCTAAGACTACAGTTGATAAGTCATTTCGGGGGCTAAGTCGACCTACACATTCACACATTACACACTATCACATTACACACTATCACATTACACACTATCACATTACACACAATCACACACATTACACACAATCACACTATCACATATTACACAATACACATTAAAATTGTATCAAATCAACACCCAATGCTTTTACAAGCACTAGAAATATCCACTGTCCCAGACAATGTCATGTCTAGTTTAATGTATCAATGTCTGTGACTTGTTAAGTTGTCTATTGTCAATGTCTATTGTCTATTGTACAAACAAATATAATCTTTAGAAAATATATTATAAAAAAAAAATAACAAGGTCCAGGAGACCCAGACAGAGGCGGATAGGTAGTGCTGTCACATAGTAATCTTAGGCCGGGATTCAATCCGGTCAGCAGTAGATCCAGGATGTTGACGGTGATATTCGTGTTGTTTTGTTGTTGTTGACCCCAGCCCTGTGGCGTCTGAGAGGCCTGTCAGACGAGGTGTTCACGGAGCTGGAGGAGATGAAGCAAGAGGCGGCTCACACCCAATCAGCCCTCACCGTCAAGGAGTTCTTCACGAAACGCTCCTACCGACAGCCAATCATCATCGTCCTCATCGTTAACCTGGGCTCCCAGCTCTCAGGCTTCAACGCGGTATGTTGTTTTAGATAAATGACTGAGTCGTTTTATTGAAAATGCATTTTTCCAGGTCTGTCTCATTGAGAAAAGAAACTCTTTTGCAAAAGAGACCTGAACATTATGTAGTGAGTAATGAGTTTTCTATGGGGTATTTATTGAGACCTGAACATTATGTAGTGAGTAATGAGTTTTCTATGGGGTATTTATTGAGACCTGAACATTATGTAGTGAGTAATGAGTTTTCTATGGGATATTTATTGAGACCTGAACATTATGTAGTGAGTAATGAGTTTTCTATGGGGTATTTATTGAGACCTGAACATTATGTAGTGAGTAATGAGTTTTCTATGGGGTATTTATTGAGACCTGAACATTTTGTCGTGAGTAATGTGTTCTCTATGGTCTAACAGACTAGCAGACAAGCAGACTACTAGACTAGCAGGCTACTAGACTACCAGATTAGCAGACTACCAGACTAGCAGACTAGCAGCAGACTACCAGACTAGCAGCAGACTACCAGACTAGCAGACTAGCAGCAGACTACCAGACTAGCAGACTAGCAGCAGACTACCAGACTAGCAGACTAGCAGCAGACTACCAGACTAGCAGACTAGCAGCAGACTACCAGACTAGCAGACTAGCAGCAGACTACCAGACTAGCAGCAGACTAGCAGCAGACTACCAGACTAGCAGACTAGCAGCATACTACCAGACTAGCAGACTAGCAGCAGACTACCAGACTAGCAGACCAGCAGCAGACTACCAGACTAGCAGACTAGCAGCAGACTACCAGAATAGCAGACTAGCAGCAGACTACCAGACTAGCAGACTAGCAGCAGACTACCAGACTAGCAGACTAGCAGCAGACTACCAGACTAGCAGACTAGCAGCAGACTACCAGACTAGCAGACTAGCAGCAGACTACCAGACTAGCAGACTAGCAGCAGACTACCAGACTAGCAGACTAGCAGCAGACTACCAGACTACCAGACTAGCAGACTAGCAGCAGACTACCAGACTAGCAGACTACCAGACTAGCAGACTAGCAGACTAGCAGCAGACTAGCAGACTACCAGACTACCAGACTAGCAGACTAGCAGACTAGCAGACTAGCAGCAGACTACCAGACTAGCAGACTAGCAGCAGACTACCAGACTAGCAGACTAGCAGCAGACTACCAGACTAGCAGACTACCAGACTAGCAGACTAGCAGCAGACTACCAGACTAGCAGACTACCAGACTAGCAGACTAGCAGACTAGCAGCAGACTAGCAGACTACCAGACTACCATACTAGCAGACTAGCAGACTAGCAGACTAGCAGCAGACTACCAGACTAGCAGACTAGCAGCAGACTACCAGACTAGCAGACTAGCAGCAGACTACCAGACTAGCAGACTAGCAGCAGACTACCAGACTAGCAGACTACCAGACTGCCAGACTAGCAGACTACCAGACTACCAGACTAGCAGACTACCAGACTAGCAGACTACCAGACTAGCAGACTACCAGACTAGCAGACTACCAGACTAGCAGACTAGCAGACTACCAGACTAGCAGCAGACTAGCAGACTAGCAGACTAGCAGCAGACTACCAGACTAGCAGACTAGCAGCAGACTACCAGACTAGCAGTTATTTTCTAAACCCTCTCCTCTTTCCAGAGTTGATTCTGCGGCGTTGTGTCAGTATGGTTCTTCAGGCTATCCTGCAGCTCAGTAGGGAACCTGAGGCTAAAGGAAAGACAGGCAACACACTGAGGTTAAACATATACCCCACTTCTCATTTTCCAGATCATCAATTATTCCACCAAGATGTTTGACAAGGCTAACTTTGACGAAGCCAAGTATCTGACGCTGGGGGTGGGGGCCGTGAACGTGGCCTTCACTCTGGTGGCGGTGAGTAGAGTACACTAGGGTAATCTCACCTATAATCTCACCTGTTATGAAGTATATAGACTCACCTGTAATCTCACCTGGTACGAGGTATGGAGACTCACCTGTAATCTCACCTGTTATGAGGTATGGAGACTCACCTGTAATCTCACCTGTTATGAGGTATGGAGACTCACCTGTAATATCACCTGTTATGAGGTATGGAGACTCACGCGTAATCTCACCTGGTATGAGGTATGGAGACTCACCTGTAATCTCACCTGTTATGAAGTATATAGACTCACTTGTAATATCACCTGTTATGAGGTATGGAGACTCACTTGTAATATCACCTGTTATGAGGTATGGAGACTCACCTGTAATCTCACCTGGTATGAGGTATGGAGACTCACCTGTAATCTCACCTGGTATGAGGTATGGAGACTCACCTGTAATCTCACCTGGTATGAGGTATGGAGACTCACCTGTAATCTCACCTGTTATGAGGTATGGAGACTCACCTGTAATATAATCTGTTATGAGGTATGGAGACTCACCTGTAATCTCACCTGTTATGAGGTATGGAGACTCACCTGTAATCTCACCTGGTACGAGGTATGGAGACTCACCTGTAATCTCACCTGGTATGAGGTATGGAGACTCAACTGTAATCTGAACTGGTATGAGGTATGGAGACTCACCTGTAATCTCACCTGGTATGAGGTATGGAGACTCAACTGTAATCTCACCTGTTATGAAGTATATAGACTCACTTGTAATATCACCTGTTATGAGGTATGGAGACTCACCTGTAATCTCACCTGTTATGAAGTATATAGACTCACTTGTAATCTCACCTGTTATGAGGCATGGAGACTCACCTGTAATCTCACCTGGTATGAGGTATGGAGACTCACCTGTAATATAATCTGTTATGAAGTATGGAGACTCACCTGTAATCTCACCTGGTATGAGGCATGGAGACTCACCTGTAATCTCACCTGTTATGAGGTATGGAGACTCACCTGTAATCTCACCTGTTATGAGGCATGGAGACTCACCTGTAATCTCACCTGTTATGAGGTATGGAGTCTCACCTGTAATCTCACCTGGTATGAGGTATGGAGACTCACCTGTAATATCACCTGTTATGAAGTATGGAGACTCACCTGTAATCTCACCTGTTATGAGGTATGGAGACTCACCTGTAATCTCACCTGGTATGAGGTATGGAGACTCACCTGTAATATCACCTGTTATGAGATATGGAGACTCACCTGTAATCTCACCTGGTATGAGGTATGGAGACTCACCTGTAATCTCACCTGGTATGAGGTATGGAGACTCACCTGTAATCTCACCTGTTATGAGGTATGGAGACTCACCTGTAATCTCACCTGGTATGAGGTATGGACTCACCTGTAATATAATCTGTTATGAAGCATGGAGACTCAACTGTAATCTCACCTGTTATGAGGTATGGAGACTCACCTGTAATCTCACCTGGTATGAGGTATGGAGACTCACCTGTAATATAATCTGTTATGAAGTATGGAGACTCAACTGTAATCTCACCTGGTATGAGGTATGGAGACTCACCTGTAATCTCACCTGTTATGAGGTATGGAGACTCACCTGTAATCTCACCTGGTATGAGGTATGGAGACTCACCTGTAATATAATCTGTTATGAAGCATGGAGACTCAACTGTAATCTCACCTGGTATGAGGTATGGAGACTCACGTGTAATCTCACCTGGTATGAGGTATGGAGACTCACCTGTAATCTCACATGTTATGAGGTATGGAGACTCACCTGTAATATAATCTGTTATGAAGTATGGAGACTCAACTGTAATCTCACCTGGTATGAGGTATGGAGACTCACCTGTAATCTCACATGTTATGAGGTATGGAGACTCACCTGTAATCTCACCTGTTATGAGGTATGGAGACTCACCTGTAATATAATCTGTTATGAAGTATGGAGACTCACCTGTAATCTCACCTGGTATGAGGTATGGAGACTCACCTGTAATATCACCTGTTATGAGGTATGGAGACTCACCTGTAATATCACCTGTTATGAGGTATGGAGACTCACCTGTAATATCACCTGTTATGAGGTATGGAGACTCACATGTAATCTCGCCTGTTATGAGGTATGGAGACTCACCTGTAATCTCACCTATTATGAAGTATGGAGACTCACCTGTAATCTCACCTGTTATGAGGTATGGAGACTCACCTGTAATCTCACCTGGAATGAGGTATGGAGACTCACCTGTAATATAATCTGTTATGAGGTATGGAGACTCACCTGTAATCTCACCTGTTATGAGGTATGGAGACTCACCTGTAATATAATCTGTTATGAGGTATGGAGACTCACCTGTAATCTCACCTATTATGAAGTATGGAGACTCACCTGTAATATCACCTGTTATGAGGTATGGAGACTCACCTGGAATCTCACCTGGAATGAGGTATGGAGACTCACCTGTAATCTCACCTATTATGAAGTATGGAGACTCACCTGTGATTTTGTGTCTGTTTTTCCTCCGCAGTTCTTCCTGATGGAGAGGGCGGGGCGTAGGAAACTACTGTTGACTGGCTTCCTGTGTCTAGCTGTGTGCAACCTCTCCATGACCGTCATAGACTCAGTCCTGGTAACTCTAACCACACCTATACTAAACCTAAATTATCAATCTATTATATTATACAATTGTCCATCTGAGTGTTGTCCATCTGAGTATTGTCCATCTGAGTATTGTCTATCTCAGCGTACCTTGTTGGTGACTGTCTCTCTCTACCTGCAGGTGTAGTACATTATGATGCTGTTCTTCAACATGGTCTAAGGACAATTTATATTATTCTGTATGTAAATCTATGACATTCCATTTAGTATGATATGTTACGTTAAGTTACATTATGAATGGAACAGCTGTCACACAATAACATCTGACTTAGAGGAGGTATGGTGTCATACTGTACGTCTTACCTGGTTGTACAATAGCATACGAATTGGATGATTTAATCTACCATAAATCTTGGAGGATGTAATTTATCATACGAATTGGATTACGTAATTTACCATACGTCTTGGAGGAAGTAATTTATCATACGATTTGGATGACGTAATTTACCATACGTCTTGGATGATGTAATTTATCATACGTCTTGGATGATGTAATCTATCATACGTCTTGGATGATGTAATTTACCATACGTCTTGGATGATGTCATTTATCATACGAATTGGATGAAGTAATTTACCATACGTCTTGCATGATGTAATTTATCATACGTCTTGGATGATGTCATTTATCATAAGTCTTGGATGATGTAATTTACCATACGTCTTGCATGATGTAATTTATCATACGTCTTGGATGATGTCATTTATCATACGAATTGGATGAAGTAATTTACCATACGTCTTGCATGATGTAATTTATCATACGTCTTGGATGATGTCATTTATCATAAGTCTTGGATGATGTAATCTATCATACGTCTTGGATGATGTCATTTATCATACGTCTTGGATGATGTCATTTATCATAAGTCTTGGATGATGTCATTTATCATAAGTCTTGGATGATGTCATTTATCATACGTCTTGGAGGATGTAATTTATCATACGTCTTGGATGATGTCATTTATCATACGGTCACCCATCGGTCACCCATCCTCGGTCACCCATCCATACGGTCACCCATCCTCGGTCACCCATACGGTCACCCATCCTCCCTGACCAATATAAGACTGATTGACTGATTGATCTGCCCTGTAGTTCCTTGTCCCAGAGCTGCGTAACCTGCAGGTGTTGGTCGTGTTCTTCCTGATCTCAGCCTATGAGGTGGGACCTGGCCCTATTTCCTGGTTCATCGCTGCAGAGCTGTTTGACCAGCCAGCCAGACCAATCGCCATGGCCTTCACCAGCATGCTCAACTGGGGAGGGAAGTTCATGCTGGCCCTGCTATTCCCTCCACTACTGGTATGTACTAGTCCTGCTCTTCTCTCCACTACTGGTATGTACTAGTCCTGCTCTTCTCTCCACTACTGGTATGTACTAGTCCTGCTCTTCTCTCCACTACTGGTATGTACTAGTCCTGCTCTTCTCTCCACTACTGGTACGTACTAGTCCTGCTATTCTCTCCACTACTGGTATGTACTAGTCCTGCTCTTCTCTCCACTACTGGTATGTACTAGTCCTGCTCTTCTCTCCACTACTGGTATGTACTAGTCCTGCTCTTCTCTCCACTACTGGTATGTACTAGTCCTGCTCTTCTCTCCACTACTGGTATGTACTAGTCCTGCTCTTCTCTCCACTACTGGTACGTACTAGTCCTGCTCTTCTCTCCACTACTGGTATGTACTAGTCCTGCTCTTCTCTCCACTACTGGTATGTACTAGTCCTGCTCTTCTCTCCACTACTGGTATGTACTAGTCCTGCTCTTCCCTCCACTACTGGTATGTACTAGTCCTGCTCTTCTCTCCACTACTGGTATGTACTAGTCCTGCTCTTCTCTCCACTACTGGTATGTACTAGTCCTGCTCTTCTCTCCACTACTGGTATGTACTAGTCCTGCTCTTCTCTCCACTACTGGTATGTACTAGTCCTGGTGTTTCCTCCACTACTGGTATGTACTAGTCCTGCTCTTCTCTCCACTACTGGTATGTACTAGTCCTGCTCTTCTCTCCACTACTGGTATGTACTAGTCCTGCTGTTTCCTCCACTACTGGTATGTACTAGTCCTGCTCTTCTCTCCACTACTGGTATGTACTAGTCCTGCTCTTCTCTCCACTACTGGTATGTACTAGTCCTGCTGTTTCCTCCACTACTGGTATGTACTAGTCCTGCTCTTCTCTCCACTACTGGTACGTACTAGTCCTGCTCTTCTCTCCACTACTGGTATGTACTAGTCCTGCTCCTCCCTCCACTACTGGTATGTACTAGTCCTGCTCTTCTCTCCACTACTGGTATGTACTAGTCCTGGTGTTTCCTCCACTACTGGTATGTACTAGTCCTGCTGTTTCCTCCACTACTGGTATGTACTAGTCCTGCTCTTCTCTCCACTACTGGTATGTACTAGTCCTGCTCCTCTCTCCACTACTGGTATGTACTAGTCCTGCTCTTCTCTCCACTACTGGTATGTACTAGTCCTGCTCCTCTCTCCACTACTGGTATGTACTAGTCCTGCTATTCTCTCCACTACTGGTATGTACTAGTCCTGCTCTTCTCTCCACTACTGGTATGTACTAGTCCTGCTCTTCTCTCCACTACTGGTATGTACTAGTCCTGCTCTTCTCTCCACTACTGGTATGTACTAGTCCTGCTCTTCTCTCCACTACTGGTATGTACTAGTCCTGCTGTTTCCTTCACTACTGGTATGTACTAGTCCTGCTCTTCTCTCCACTACTGGTATGTACTAGTCCTGGTGTTTCCTCCACTACTGGTATGTACTAGTCCTGCTGTTCCCTCCACTACTGGTATGTACTAGTCCTGCTCTTCTCTCCACTACTGGTATGTACTAGTCCTGCTGTTTCCTCCACTACTGGTATGTACTAGTCCTGCTCTTCTCTCCACTACTGGTATGTACTAGTCCTGCTCTTCTCTCCACTACTGGTACGTACTAGTCCTGCTCTTCTCTCCACTACTGGTATGTACTAGTCCTGCTCTTCTCTCCACTACTGGTATGTACTAGTCCTGCTGTTTCCTCCACTACTGGTATGTACTAGTCCTGCTCTTCCCTCCACTACTGGTATGTACTAGTCCTGCTCTTCTCTCCACTACTGGTATGTACTAGTCCTGCTCTTCTCTCCACTACTGGTATGTACTAGTCCTGCTCTTCTCTCCACTACTGGTATGTACTAGTCCTGCTGTTTCCTCCACTACTGGTATGTACTAGTCCTGCTGTTTCCTCCACTACTGGTACGTACTAGTCCTGCTCTTCTCTCCACTACTGGTATGTACTAGTCCTGCTCTTCTCTCCACTACTGGTATGTACTAGTCCTGCTCTTCTCTCCACTACTGGTATGTACTAGTCCTGCTCTTCTCTCCACTACTGGTATGTACTAGTCCTGCTCTTCTCTCCACTACTGGTATGTACTAGTCCTGCTGTTTCCTCCACTACTGGTATGTACTAGTCCTGCTGTTTCCTCCACTACTGGTATGTACTAGTCCTGCTCTTCTCTCCACTACTGGTATGTACTAGTCCTGCTCTTTCCTCCACTACTGGTATGTACTAGTCCTGCTATTCTCTCCACTACTGGTATGTACTAGTCCTGCTCTTCTCTCCACTACTGGTATGTACTAGTCCTGCTCCTCCCTCCACTACTGGTATGTACTAGTCCTGCTCTTCTCTCCACTACTGGTATGTACTAGTCCTGCTCTTCCCTCCACTACTGGTATGTACTAGTCCTGCTGTTCCCTCCACTACTGGTATGTACTAGTCCTGCTGTTTCCTCCACTACTGGTATGTACTAGTCCTGCTCTTCTCTCCACTACTGGTACGTACTAGTCCTGCTATTCTCTCCACTACTGGTATGTACTAGTCCTGCTCTTCTCTCCACTACTGGTATGTACTAGTCCTGCTGTTTCCTCCACTACTGGTATGTACTAGTCCTGCTCTTCTCTCCACTACTGGTATGTACTAGTCCTGCTCCTCCCTCCACTACTGGTATGTACTAGTCCTGCTCTTCTCTCCACTACTGGTATGTACTAGTCCTGCTATTCTCTCCACTACTGGTATGTACTAGCCCTGCTCTTCTCTCCACTACTGGTATGTACTAGTCCTGCTCTTCTCTCCACTACTGGTATGTACTAGTCCTGCTCTTCTCTCCACTACTGGTACGTACTAGTCCTGCTCTTCTCTCCACTACTGGTATGTACTAGTCCTGCTCTTCTCTCCACTACTGGTATGTACTAGTCCTGCTCTTCTCTCCACTACTGGTATGTACTAGTCCTGCTCTTCTCTCCACTACTGGTACGTACTAGTCCTGCTATTCTCTCCACTACTGGTATGTACTAGTCCTGCTCTTCTCTCCACTACTGGTATGTACTAGTCCTGCTCTTCTCTCCACTACTGGTATGTACTAGTCCTGCTCTTCTCTCCACTACTGGTATGTACTAGTCCTGCTCTTCTCTCCACTACTGGTATGTACTAGTCCTGCTCTTCTCTCCACTACTGGTACGTACTAGTCCTGCTCTTCTCTCCACTACTGGTATGTACTAGTCCTGCTCTTCTCTCCACTACTGGTATGTACTAGTCCTGCTCTTCTCTCCACTACTGGTATGTACTAGTCCTGCTCTTCCCTCCACTACTGGTATGTACTAGTCCTGCTCTTCTCTCCACTACTGGTATGTACTAGTCCTGCTCTTCTCTCCACTACTGGTATGTACTAGTCCTGCTCTTCTCTCCACTACTGGTATGTACTAGTCCTGCTCTTCTCTCCACTACTGGTATGTACTAGTCCTGGTGTTTCCTCCACTACTGGTATGTACTAGTCCTGCTCTTCTCTCCACTACTGGTATGTACTAGTCCTGCTCTTCTCTCCACTACTGGTATGTACTAGTCCTGCTGTTTCCTCCACTACTGGTATGTACTAGTCCTGCTCTTCTCTCCACTACTGGTATGTACTAGTCCTGCTCTTCTCTCCACTACTGGTATGTACTAGTCCTGCTGTTTCCTCCACTACTGGTATGTACTAGTCCTGCTCTTCTCTCCACTACTGGTACGTACTAGTCCTGCTCTTCTCTCCACTACTGGTATGTACTAGTCCTGCTCCTCCCTCCACTACTGGTATGTACTAGTCCTGCTCTTCTCTCCACTACTGGTATGTACTAGTCCTGGTGTTTCCTCCACTACTGGTATGTACTAGTCCTGCTGTTTCCTCCACTACTGGTATGTACTAGTCCTGCTCTTCTCTCCACTACTGGTATGTACTAGTCCTGCTCCTCTCTCCACTACTGGTATGTACTAGTCCTGCTCTTCTCTCCACTACTGGTATGTACTAGTCCTGCTCCTCTCTCCACTACTGGTATGTACTAGTCCTGCTATTCTCTCCACTACTGGTATGTACTAGTCCTGCTCTTCTCTCCACTACTGGTATGTACTAGTCCTGCTCTTCTCTCCACTACTGGTATGTACTAGTCCTGCTCTTCTCTCCACTACTGGTATGTACTAGTCCTGCTCTTCTCTCCACTACTGGTATGTACTAGTCCTGCTGTTTCCTTCACTACTGGTATGTACTAGTCCTGCTCTTCTCTCCACTACTGGTATGTACTAGTCCTGGTGTTTCCTCCACTACTGGTATGTACTAGTCCTGCTGTTCCCTCCACTACTGGTATGTACTAGTCCTGCTCTTCTCTCCACTACTGGTATGTACTAGTCCTGCTGTTTCCTCCACTACTGGTATGTACTAGTCCTGCTCTTCTCTCCACTACTGGTATGTACTAGTCCTGCTCTTCTCTCCACTACTGGTACGTACTAGTCCTGCTCTTCTCTCCACTACTGGTATGTACTAGTCCTGCTCTTCTCTCCACTACTGGTATGTACTAGTCCTGCTGTTTCCTCCACTACTGGTATGTACTAGTCCTGCTCTTCCCTCCACTACTGGTATGTACTAGTCCTGCTCTTCTCTCCACTACTGGTATGTACTAGTCCTGCTCTTCTCTCCACTACTGGTATGTACTAGTCCTGCTCTTCTCTCCACTACTGGTATGTACTAGTCCTGCTGTTTCCTCCACTACTGGTATGTACTAGTCCTGCTGTTTCCTCCACTACTGGTACGTACTAGTCCTGCTCTTCTCTCCACTACTGGTATGTACTAGTCCTGCTCTTCTCTCCACTACTGGTATGTACTAGTCCTGCTCTTCTCTCCACTACTGGTATGTACTAGTCCTGCTCTTCTCTCCACTACTGGTATGTACTAGTCCTGCTCTTCTCTCCACTACTGGTATGTACTAGTCCTGCTGTTTCCTCCACTACTGGTATGTACTAGTCCTGCTGTTTCCTCCACTACTGGTATGTACTAGTCCTGCTCTTCTCTCCACTACTGGTATGTACTAGTCCTGCTCTTTCCTCCACTACTGGTATGTACTAGTCCTGCTATTCTCTCCACTACTGGTATGTACTAGTCCTGCTCTTCTCTCCACTACTGGTATGTACTAGTCCTGCTCCTCCCTCCACTACTGGTATGTACTAGTCCTGCTCTTCTCTCCACTACTGGTATGTACTAGTCCTGCTCTTCCCTCCACTACTGGTATGTACTAGTCCTGCTGTTCCCTCCACTACTGGTATGTACTAGTCCTGCTGTTTCCTCCACTACTGGTATGTACTAGTCCTGCTCTTCTCTCCACTACTGGTACGTACTAGTCCTGCTATTCTCTCCACTACTGGTATGTACTAGTCCTGCTCTTCTCTCCACTACTGGTATGTACTAGTCCTGCTGTTTCCTCCACTACTGGTATGTACTAGTCCTGCTCTTCTCTCCACTACTGGTATGTACTAGTCCTGCTCCTCCCTCCACTACTGGTATGTACTAGTCCTGCTCTTCTCTCCACTACTGGTATGTACTAGTCCTGCTATTCTCTCCACTACTGGTATGTACTAGCCCTGCTCTTCTCTCCACTACTGGTATGTACTAGTCCTGCTCTTCTCTCCACTACTGGTATGTACTAGTCCTGCTCTTCTCTCCACTACTGGTACGTACTAGTCCTGCTCTTCTCTCCACTACTGGTATGTACTAGTCCTGCTCTTCTCTCCACTACTGGTATGTACTAGTCCTGCTGTTTCCTCCACTACTGGTACGTACTAGTCCTGCTGTTTCCTCCACTACTGGTATGTACTAGTCCTGCTCTTCTCTCCACTACTGGTATGTACTAGTCCTGCTCTTCTCTCCACTACTGGTATGTACTAGTCCTGCTGTTTCCTCCACTACTGGTATGTACTAGTCCTGCTGTTTCCTCCACTACTGGTATGTACTAGTCCTGCTATTCCCTCCACTACTGGTATGTACTAGTCCTGCTGTTTCCTCCACTACTGGTATGTACTAGTCCTGCTCTTCTCTCCACTACTGGTATGTACTAGTCCTGCTGTTTCCTCCACTACTGGTATGTACTAGTCCTGCTCTTCTCTCCACTACTGGTATGTACTAGTCCTGCTCTTCTCTCCACTACTGGTATGTACTAGTCCTGCTCTTCTCTCCACTACTGGTATGTACTAGTCCTGCTGTTTCCTCCACTACTGGTATGTACTAGTCCTGCTGTTTCCTCCACTACTGGTATGTACTAGTCCTGCTGTTCCCTCCACTACTGGTATGTACTAGTCCTGCTATTCCCTCCACTACTGGTATGTACTAGTCCTGCTCTTCTCTCCACTACTGGTATGTACTAGTCCTGCTCTTCTCTCCACTACTGGTATGTACTAGTCCTGCTGTTTCCTCCACTACTGGTATGTACTAGTCCTGCTCTTCTCTCCACTACTGGTATGTACTAGTCCTGCTCTTCTCTCCACTACTGGTATGTACTAGTCCTGCTCTTCTCTCCACTACTGGTATGTACTAGTCCTGCTCTTCTCTCCACTACTGGTATGTACTAGTCCTGCTCTTCCCTCCACTACTGGTATGTACTAGTCCTGCTATTCCCTCCACTACTGGTATGTACTAGTCCTGCTCTTCTCTCCACTACTGGTATGTACTAGTCCTGCTATTCCCTCCACTACTGGTATGTACTAGTCCTGCTGTTTCCTCCACTACTGGTATGTACTAGTCCTGCTCTTCTCTCCACTACTGGTATGTACTAGTCCTGCTGTTCCCTCCACTACTGGTATGTACTAGTCCTGCTGTTCCCTCCACTACTGGTATGTACTAGTCCTGCTCTTCTCTCCACTACTGGTATGTACTAGTCCTGCTCTTCTCTCCACTACTGGTATGTACTAGTCCTGCTCTTCTCTCCACTACTGGTATGTACTAGTCCTGCTCTTCTCTCCACTACTGGTATGTACTAGTCCTGCTCTTCTCTCCACTACTGGTATGTACTAGTCCTGCTGTTTCCTCCACTACTGGTATGTACTAGTCCTGCTATTCTCTCCACTACTGGTATGTACTAGTCCTGCTCTTCTCTCCACTACTGGTATGTACTAGTCCTGCTGTTTCCTCCACTACTGCTACATTTAACATAGCCTGTGTCATAGGATAGCTGTAATACAGCACCAATGGTACATGACAGTATGGCACCAATGGTACTCGACATAATGGCACCAATGGTACATGACAATATGGCACCAATGGTACATGACAATATGGCACCAATGGTACATGACAATATGGCACCAATGGTACATGACATAATGGCACCAATGGTACATGACAATATGGCACCAATGGTACATGACATAATGGCACCAATGGTACATGACCTAATGGCACCAATGGTACATGACAATATGGCACCAATGGTACATGACAATATGGCACCAATGGTACATGACAATATGGCACCAATGGTCCATGACAATATGGCACCAATCGTACATGACATAATGGCACCAATGGTACATGACAATATGGCACCAATGGTACATGACATAATGGCACCAATGGTAAATGACAATATGGCACCAATGGTACATGACATAATGGCACCAATGGTACATGACAATATGGCACCAATGGTACATGACATAATGGCACCAATGGTACATGACAAAATGGCACCAATGGTACATGACATAATGGCACCAATGGTACATGACCTAATGGCACCAATGGTACATGACAATATGGCACCAATGGTACATGACAGTATGGCACCAATGGTACATGACATAATGGCACCAATGGTACATGACCTAATGGCACCAATGGTACATGACAATATGGCACCAATGGTACATGACATAATGGCACCAATGGTACATGACAATATGGCACCAATGGTACATGACAATATGGCACCAATGGTACATGACAGTATGGCACCAATGGTACATGACAATATGGCACCAATGGTACATGACAGTATAGCACCGATGGTACATGACAATACGGCACCAATGGTACATGACAATATGGCACCAATGGTACATGACATAGTGGAATCAATGGCACATGACAATATGGCACCAATGGTACATGACAATATGGCACCGATGGTACATGACAATACGGCACCAATGGTACATGACAATATGGCACCAATGGTACATGACATAGTGCACCAATGGTACATGACAATATGGCACCAATGGTACATGACATAGTGGCACCAATGGTACATGACAATATGGCACCAATGGTAAATGACAATACAGCACCAATGGTACATGACATAATGGCACCAATGGTACATGACAGTATGGCACCAATGGTACATGACCTAATGGCACCAATGGTACTCGACATAATGGCACCAATGGTACATGACTTAATGGCACCAATGGTACATGACAATACAGCACCAATGGTACATGACATAATGGCACCAATGGTACATGACTTAATGGCACCAATGGTAACAATGGTACATGACAGTATGGCACCAATGGTACATGACATAGTGGCACCAATGGTAACAATGGTACATGACAGAATGGCACCAATGGTACATGACATAGTGGCACCAATGGTACATGACATAGTGGCACCAGTGGTACATGACAATATGGCACCAATGGTACATGACATAGTGGCACCAATGGTACATGACAAAATGGCACCAATGGTACATGACAAAATGGCACCAATGGTACATGACAATATGGCTGGTTTGATATCATAGATAGGACTATCTTCTAAAATGAAATGTACTGCAATTTCCAGTTGTGTTAACTCTCTGCTCCTGTGTGTGTGTGTGTGTGTGTGTGTGTGTGTGTGTGTGTGTGTGTGTGTGTGTGTGTGTGTGTGTGTGTGTGTGTGTGTGTGTGTGTGCCTCTCTCTCTGTAGAAACTGTGTGGTGCTTACGTGTACCTCCTCTTCACGACCATGGCTCTGACAGCCTTCAGCTTCACTTGGAGACGCCTACCTGAGACCAAGGGACGCACCTTCGATGACATCGCCGCCGAGTTCCGAGAGTCCGAGGGCATCCCCCTGCAAAATAAGACTGGTTTCAACACCTTCCCCTGACCTGAACGTCCTGGCCCCTCTCACCTTACCCCTGACCTGAACGTCCTGGCCCCTCTCACATTACCCCTGACCTGAACGTCCTGGCCCCTCTCACCTTACCCCTGACCTGAACGTCCTGGCCCCTCTCACCTTACCCCTGACCTGAACGTCCTGGCCCCTCTCACCTTACCCCTGACCTGAACGTCCTGGTCCCTCTCACCTTCCCCTGACCTGAACGTCCTGGCCCCTCTCACCTTACCCTGACCTGAACGTCCTGGTCCCTCTCACCTTCCCCTGACCTGAACGTCCTGGCCCCTCTCACCTTCCCCTGACCTGAACGTCCTGGCCCCTCTCACCTTCCCCTGACCTGAACGTCCTGGCCCCTCTCACCTTACCCTGACCTGAACGTCCTGGCCCCTCTCACCTTCCCCTGACCTGAACGTCCTGGCCCCTCTCACCTTACCCCTGACCTGAACGTCCTGACCCCTCTCATCTTCCCCTGACCTGAACGTCCTGGCCCCTCTCACCTTACCCCTGACCTGAACGTCCTGGCCCCTCTCACCTTACCCCTGACCTGAACGTCCTGACCCCTCTCATCTTCCCCTGACCTGAACGTCCTGGCCCCTCTCACCTTCCTCTGACCTGAACGTCCTGGTCCCTCTCACCTTCCCCCTGACCTGAACGTCCTGGCCCCTCTCACCTTCCCCCTGACCTGAACGTCCTGGTCCCTCTCACCTTCCCCCTGACCTGAACGTCCTGGCCCCTCTCACCTTACGCCCCCCCCCCCCCCCCCCCCCCCGGAAGTCGGAAGTTGTACTGGGGGTCACGGAGGTCTTATTGTGTTCAACCTTCGCATGGGGACAAATGTTTTAATTTTATTTAACCTTTTGTTTAACCAGGTAGTCAGAAGACGACCTCTAACACAAGGGAAACACATGATGGGACTGATACAGGACTTCAGGTGGTGGCCTCCCTCAGTGATGTCCGTTCTCTGATGACATGTACATTTATAAACATCAACAATACGATTGCCTCTGTTCCTGTAGTAGTCACGCAAATGTATCATAAAATGGATAAATATTATTATCTGTATTGTTGGATTGAGGCATTACGATAACTTGTTTTCGGATCCATGTCATTGAATATTAAGAGTGAAGTGCCTATATATAAGAGTTTATAAGAATCTGAAGCTCCCGTCTATAAGAGTTTATAAGAGTCTGAAGCTCCCGTATATAAGAGTCTGAAGCTCCCGTATATAAGAGTTTATAAGAGTCTGAAGCTCCCGTATATAAGAGTTTATAAGAGCCTGAAGCTCCCGTATATAAGAGTCTGAAGCTCCCGTATATAAGAGTTTATAAGAGTCTGAAGCTCCCGTACATAAGAGTTTATAAGAGTCTGAAGCTCCCGTACATAAGAGTTTATAAGAGTCTGAAGCTCCCGTATATAAGAGTTTATAAGAGCCTGAAGCTCCCGTATATAAGAGTATATAAGAGTCTGAAGCTCCCGTATATAAGAGTTTATAAGAGCCTGAAGCTCTTGTACCTGATGAAACATTGAACTTCTTGTGGCGTGGATCTCCTCCATTGGACAGAAGCATCACTCACAACACTCTGCCTCTGAGCAGCTTCACCTAAGCAGTAAGGTTAACACTTTACAGTAAGGTACCATTTGTAAAGGGTCTATAAAGGTTTTATAATGACTCTATTAGTGATTATTTAAGCATTTGTAAATGCATTATAAACAATTATTAAGTAAGGGGTAATCAACGAGGAGCTATGCGTTATTTCGGAAAATAATGAACGACATGGAACTAAACTTCCAAGGAGTTTGATTATTTTCCAGAGAACACATAGAGCCCCGAGTCCCTTATTTACCAAGGCTATAGAAAGGTTCATTGTTTAGCAACAAAACAGAAACGTGCACAACTACAGAGCAAAACAGACGTGGTTGGCTTAGAATGTTTTACAACATGTAAACTATATTTTGTCTCTAATGTTTATTGAAAACATAAATACATTTGCACAAATGAGCACTTGTTGTCTCTCAAATACATCTTTACAGTTGTTCGGTTAGCTAGCTAGCGAATGTTTAGCCATGTTAGCATTGACATGAAATCAGTCACAACACCTCAAAACAAGACATGGTATCAAGAACAAGATGAAACTAGCTGAAATAAGCCACTTATGATTCCTCACATGACAGTTTATTGTGACTGTTGCTGGCTGGTGGGGGAGGGTCTGGGTGGTGAGGGAGGTTCTGGGTGGTGGGGGAGGGTCTGGGTGGTGGGGGAGGGTCTGGGTGGTGGGGGAGGGTCTGGGTGGTGGGGGAGGGTCTGGGTGGTGGGGGAGGGTCTGGGTGGTGGGGGAGGGTTGACAAACATTTTCTTTTAAGCTTCCAGGAGGGTTATGTGTTTTTTTTATTGGAATCTACAGTTGAAGTGGGAAGTTTACATACACTTAGGTTGAAGTCATTAAAACTTGTTTTTCAACCACTCCACAAATTTCTTGTTAACAAACTATATTTTTTGCAAGTCGGTTAGGACATCTACTTTGTGCATGACACAAGTAACTATTCCAACAATTGTTTACAGACAGATTTCACTTATTTTCACTGTATGACAATTCCAGTGGGTCAGAAGTTTACATACACTAAGTTGACTGTGCCTTTAAACAGCTTGGAAAATTCCAGAAAATTATGACATGGCTTTAGAAGCTTCTGATAGGCTAATTGACATCATTTGAGTCAATTGGAGGTGTACCTGTGGATGTATTTCAAGGCCTACCTTCGAACTCAGTGCTTCTTTGCTTGACGTCATGGGAAAATCAAAAGAAATCAGCCAATACCTCCGAAAGAAAATTGTAGACCTCCACAAGTCCGGTTCATCCTTGAGAGCAATTTCCAAATGCCTGAAGGTACCATGTTCATCTGTACAAACAATAGTACACAAGTATAAACACAATGGGACCACGCAGTCATACTGTCCAGCAAGGAGACGCGTTCTGTCTCCTAGAGATGAACGTACTTTGGTGCGAAAAGTGGACATCAATCCCAGAACAACAGCAAAGGACCTTGTGAAGATGCTGGAGGAAACAGGTACAAAAATATCTATATCCACAGTAAAACGAGTCCTATATCGACATAACTTGAAAGGCCGCTTGTTACGCACGCCTCTGAGAAGAGGGAACGCAACTCCCTGCTACAACTCAACTCTCTGAAGTGCAAGAGGTATGGACTGTAGGTGCGAGTAAGGATGACACAAAAGCAGAATTTACCGTTTACTAGAATTTATTTTCTTACACGGTAATATGGGGAAAAGGGGCTGGACGGAACCAAAGCAAAGAAAGTAAATATCAAAGTTCCCCCCTCTCCTATCTAACCTGCCTACCCACTTAACTTACCTAACTTAGCACCACCTGGTGCCCTAACCAAAATACAGGGGGTGGTCCGCCCAGGTCTTACCTAGTGTGCCTAGACAGTAAATATACTACGGGTATATGTATGCCCTCGGGCCTCTTGCCTAAGCACCCCCAAAGTGCCTTCTCCTTCCCCCCTGGGAACAAACAAAACAGAGTAATTTTTAACGATTTCACAAACACTCACAAACACAGGACATAGAAAAACTGCTACCAACAACAACAGTACATACCACACTTTCTGATACACAACCAACACTATATCACAATCTAATTTCTCTCTCTCTCAATCTCCAAATCTCTACTCCTTATCTCATCTCTCTCCTCATCTCTCTCTCCTGGGCAGAACACTGGCTTTTATCTTCAGGTGGCAATGGTGATTAGAGTCAGCTGCTTCTTGACGAGGGGGCGGGGTCAGCTCCAATCACCAATTAGCCTGGGGTTGACCTATCAGCTGGTTGGGGAGTATTTCAGGAAGCCATCTCCTGAAACACACACACTCAAATACAAAACAGAACACAGAAACTGGGGAACGTAACACCGCTCAGCAAGGAAGAAGCCACTGCTCCAAAACTGCCATAAAAAAGCCGCCAGACTACGGTTTGCAATTGCACATGGGGACAAAGATCGTACTTTTTGGAGAAATGTCCTCTGGTCTGATGAAACAAAAAATAGAACTGTTTGGCCATTACGACCATTGTTATGTTTGGAAGGAAAAGTGGGAGGCTTGCAAGCCGAAGAACACCACCCCAACCATGAAGCACGGGGGTGGCAGCATCATGTTGTGGGGGTGCTTTGCTGCAGGAGGGACTGGTGCACTTTACAAAATAGATGGCATCATGAGGAGAGAAAATCATGTGGATATATTGAGAAACAGACTCAAGGCATCAGTCAGGAAGTTAACCTGTCTAGGACTGGGGTTCTGCTAGCGGACAGCCAATGAAATTGCAGGGCGCCAAATTCAACCAACAGAAATCTCCTAATTCAATTTTCTCAAACATACAAGTATTAGACACCATTTTAAAGATACAATTCTCATTAATCCAACCACAGTGTCTGATTTCTAAAAAGCTTTTCGGCAAAAGCAGAACATACCATTATGTTAGGTCAGCAACTAGTCACAGAAAGCATACAGAGATTTTCGAACCAAAGAGAGGAGTCACAAAAAGCAGAAATAGAGATAAAATGAATCACTAACCTTTGATATTCTTCATCATATGACACTCCCAGGACAACATGTTACACAATACATGTATGTTTTGTTCGATCAAGTTCATATTTATATCCAAAAACCTCAGTTTACATTTGGCTTTGCCTCCAAAACATCCTGTGAATTTGCACAGAGCCACATCAATTTACAGAAATACTCATAATAAACATTGATAAAAGATCCAAGTGTTATTCACAGATTTAAAGATATACTTCTCCTTAATGCAACCGCTGTGTCAGATTTCAAAAAAACTTTACGGTAAAAGCAAACCATTCAATAATCTGAGTACGACGCTCAGACGACAAATCAACCCAAAGAGATATCCGGCATGTTGGAGTCAACATGTCAGAAATAGCATTATAAATATTCACTTACCTTTGATGATCTTCATCAGAATGCACTCCCAGGAATCCCAGTTCCACAATAAATGTTTGTTTTGTTTGATAAAGTCCATCATTTATGTCCAAATTACTCCTTTTGGTTTGCGCGTTCAGTACACAATCTAAACTCACGACGCGCGGGCAGGTCCAGGAAAAAGTTCAGCCGACATTTTACAGTCCGTAGAAACATGTCAAACGAAGTATAGAATCAATCTTTAGGATGTTTTTAACATAAATCTTCAATAATGTTCCAACTAGAGAAAAGCAGAAAAGCATTCTGCCAGAGCCCTGACTCATTCCCCTCTCATTCGGCCCCACTTCACAGTAGAAGCATCAAACAAGTTTCTAAAGACTGTTGACATCAAGTGGAAGCCTTAGGAAGTGCAAAAGGACCCCACAGACACTGTGTATTCGATAGGCCAAGAGTTGAAAACCTACAAACCTCAGATTTCCCACTTCCTGGTTGGATTTTTCACAGGTTTTCACCTGCCATATGAGTTCTGTTATACTCACAGACATCATTCAAACAGTTTTAGAAACTTCTGAGTGTTTTCTATCCAAGTATACTATTACTATGCATATATTAGCAACTGGGACTGAGTAGCAGGCAGTTTACTCTGGGCACGCTTTTCATCCAAACGTGAAAATGCTGCCCCCTATCCATAACAATTTTTAAAGCTTAGTTGCAAATGGGTCTTCCAAATGGACGATGACCCCAAGCATACTTCCAAAGTTGTGGCAAAATGGCTTGAGGACAACAAAGGCAAGGTATTGGAGTGGCCATCACAAAGCCCTGACCTCAATGCTATAGAAAATGTGTGAGCAAGGAGGCCTACAAACCTGAATCAGTTACACCAGCTCTGTCTGGAGGAATGGGCCAAAATTCACCCAACTTATTTTGGGAAGCTTGTGGAAAGCTACCCAAAACGTTTGACCCAAGTTAAACAATTAAAATTTAAAGGCAATGCTACCAAATACTAATTGAGTGTATTTAAACTTCTGACTCACTGGGAATGTGAATAAATAAATAAAATAAATAATTCTCTCTACTACTATTCTGTGTGTGTGTGTGTGTGTGTGTGTGTGTGTGTGTGTGTGTGTGTGTGTGTGTGTGTGTGTGTGTGTGTGTGTGTGTGTGTGTGTGTGTGTGTGTGTGTGTGTTTATAAAAATTATAATATCACACTGTGGACATCTAAGTCTATAGACCTATGCCCTGATACGTTTAATGCTAAAATCTATGACAGCTGGACCGTGAGATGGACAATTATTGTTTTAGGAATAGAACCAATAGAAAAATAGGCTATAAAAGTTTAGCATGTGCTACACATTGAAACACAAGGAACAGTGTTTTTAAGGACATGTCACGATCGTCTTCTGGTGAAAGAGTGGACCAAGTCGCAGCGTGATATGAATACATCTTCCCTTTTATTTATAACGAAGATGAACACGTAACGAAAAACTTTTACAAACTATACAAAACAACAAACGACCGTGAAGCTACAAAACGAAAGTGCACACACAAGCTACTAACGTTTAGACATAGACAATTACCCACAATCACCTAAAGCCTATGGCTGCCTTAAATATGGCTCCCAATCAGAGACAACAATAAACAGCTGTCTCTGATTGAGAACCAAACCAGGCAACCACAGACTTTCCTAAACACCTACACTGAACACAACCCCATACATACTACAAAACCCCCTAAACAATACACACACCCTAAACTAGACAAAACACACAAACATCCCCCATGTCACACCCTGACCTAACTAAACTAATAAAGAAAATCAATATAACAGAGGCCAGGGTGTGACAGGACATGTAAATGTGTTTCATTTGGCCATTATCCCTCATTTATTGATGCCGCGCCAGGTTGGATATGAATGCATATGGGTGTACGGTAAATATCTGAAATGCCCGGTAATTTTAAATCTTCCCTGTCATGTTGTCCGGCGCCAAATGTTCCTAAAGGAAACGGAAATCTCATATTGTTCTTATGAAGATGTTTGAATATTTGCATGAAAATCTGTCGGCAATTAGCTGGCTAGTCCAGTGTTCCTTTGATTATGCCAGGACATCATGGTTCACCAGCCGTTATAAACATCTAAAGAAAAGAAAAGTTACCAGCCAAACAAGCTTGTAGGAATTCTCATACTTTTTTCGTTTCTAATGTAAAAAATAGGGGACCGCAATGAAAAGAAGTCCCTAACGTTATTGTCCCGGTCACTTAAAAACATATTTTTAATATATAAATATATTATTTTAATTAACTGACAAATAAAATTAATCAATCAATCCAAACTGTGCAGTGGCCATTTGACGAATGGAAAAGAATCATCTCTTACAAAACACCAAACAGTTTAATAACATTCGGAGATTGTCAAGCCTTCAATACTGGGTAGACGTACAACATAGGGAGGGATGTATTTTCTGTTTGTTGAGATTGACATAGTCTATTTATTCTGGTGTTGAAAATGCAAACCATGATATTGAAGTTCCCGAAGTCGGTACGATTTGTTTATTGATTGTGTGGTGCACTGGCACAGAAACATGTTGGTGGGAAATGACTTGCACATATTTTATATCATTATAAAAATGGCATACAAATCTGATTTCTCTGGTCATAGTTGGCAGCTGATCGTATGAGACAGGAGAGCTCCTCTGTGGTGGCGAAACCCCAAACTTCTGGCATCCATTGTGCCACAAAAGAATGCTGTGGCAAAGCCGATATCCACGTTTGTAAACACAGGGTTGCTTGTTGTCGTAAACATTACTTTGAGAAAAAATTCATACCCATCAAAATTAAGTTATCTTTCTTCTCTTTCTTGTGATGTACAGTGCCTTGCGAAATTATTCACCCCCCTTGGCATTTTTCCTATTTTGTTGAATTACAACCTGTGATTTAAATTTATTTTTATTTGGATTTCAAGTAATGGACATACATAAAATATTCCAAAAATTGTTGAAGTGAAATGAAAAAAATTATTGTATTATTTAAAACTGAAAAGTGGTGCGTGAATCTGTATTCACCCCCTTTGCTATGAAGCCCCTAAATAAGATCTGTTGCAACCAATTACCTTCAGAAGTCACATAATTAGTCAAATAAATTCCAGCTGTGTGCAATCTAAGTGTCACATGATCTGTCATATGATCTCAGTATATATACACCTGTTCTGAAAGGCCCCTGAGTCTGCAACATCACTAAGCAAGGGGCACCACCAAGCAAGCGGCACCATGAAGACCAAGGAGCTCTCCAAACAGATCAGGGACAAAGTTGTGGAGAAGTACAGATCACGGTTTGGTTACAAAAAAATATCGGAAACTTTGAACATCCCATGGAGCCATTAAATCCATTGTAAAAAAAAATGGAAAGAATATGGCACCACAACAAACCCACCAAGAGAGGGCCGCCCACCAAAACTCACGGACCAGGCAAGTAGGGCATTAATCAGAGAGGCAACAATGAGACCAAAGATAACCCTGAAGGAGCTGCAAAGCTCCACAGCGGAGATTGGAGTATCTGTCCAGAGGACCACTTTAATAAGCTGTACACTCCACAGAGCTGGGCTTTATGGAAGAGTGGCCAGAAAAAAGCCATTAAAGAAAAAATAATCAAACATGTTTGGTGTTCGCCAAAAAGCATGTGGGAGACTCCCCAAACATATGGAAGAAGGTACTCTGGTCAGATGAGACTAAAATGGAGCTTTTTGGCCATCAAGGAAAACGCTGTCTGGCGCAAACTCAACACCTCTCATCACCCTGAGAATACCATCCCCACAGTGAAGCATGGTGGTGGCAGCATCATGCTGTGGGGATGTTTTTCATTAGCAGGGACTGGGAAACTGATCAGAATTGAACCAATGATGGATGGTGCTATATACAGGGAAATTCTTGAGGGAAACCTCTTTCAGTCTTCCAGAGATTTGAGACTGGGACAGAGGTTCACCTTCCAGCAGGACAATGACCCTAAGCATACTGCTAAAGCAACACTCAAGTGGTTTAACCTCTACAGAGTACCTAACCCGGATCCGGGAGCACCCCCCACACCCCCCACACTGATTAGCATCGCTAGCATAGCGTCACAATTAAATAGTAGCATCTAAATATCATTAAATCACAAGTCCAAGACACCCAATGAAAGACACAGATCTTGTGAATAAAACCACCATTTCAGATTTTTTAAATGTTTTACAGGGAAGACACAATATGTAAATCTATTAGCTAAACACGTTAGCAAAATGACACCATTTTCTTACTCCAACAGTTTCTTACTCCATCAGGTGCTATCACCAATTCGGCTAAACTAAGATATTGATAGCCACTAACCAACAAAAAAATTCTTAAGATGACAGTCTGATAACATATTTATGGTATAGCATAGTTTTTTTTTTTAAATGTGCATTTTTCAGGTATAAATCACAGTTCTACATTGCAGCTGCAATCTGATATAGTGCTGATGCAGCTAGAACAATTACAGAGACCAACGTTATATAACTAATTACTTGTCTTAAAACATTTCAGAAAAAATACACAGCGTACAGACATTGAAAGCCCAACATCTGGTGAATCCAAACAATATTTCAGATTTTAAATGTTTTATAGCGAAATTAGCATAACTAGCTAATTAGCATAACCAGGCCAGCCAAAACCAGCTGGACGCGCCCGACCAGTTCACATGCACGACAGATATATGAAATAACATCGTAAATTGGGTCTTACTATTGCTGGTCTTTCATCAGAATGTTGATCAAGGTGTCCTTAGTCCTGATGAGTCGTTCAATCCATTCACAATGGCAACTTCCCCTCTTCATTTAGCCTGGGTACTGGTCGACTGGCACGGTCCATGTCCAAAGTTAAAAAACTCAAAGAACGGAACACGGCAAAACTCCCGAAAAAATTCTAATAATCTGATTAAACTATATTGAAAAAACATACATTACGGTGATATGGTCACATGTATCAAACAAACCTCGACACGGAGATAGTTTTCATCCGTAACGTCAGCATAACAAAAGACAATGCCACCTCTGAAAACGCGCATTTCAGAAACCGGAAGTTGTCGGTCACGCTAAAGAAATAGGTCTTATTTCACGTCAGTACAAGATAAACAAAAAAATTCTCCTCTGACGTCTTCCAGACACCCAGAGGAAGAAGAAGGAAGTGTCATTCGGGTCATAGGTCGCGTGACCATATATAGGCAGAGCTTTGAAGCGAGCATACACATCTTGCAATCTTTTTCTGGCTCAGGGAAAGTGCTGTGAAATGACCTGTGTTTGACTCAGAGACTCAATTGGAACGGTTTTAGAAACCATAGCTTGTTTTCTATCCAATGCTATATGGTTATATGCATATAGTAACAGCAATAATTGAATAAGAGGCAGTTTAGTCTGTAGAGGCAATTATGCTAATGCGAAACAGCACCCCCTGTATTCTCAAGAAGTTAAGAGGAAACATTTAACTGTCTTGGAATGGCCCAGTCAAAGCCCAGAACTCAATCCAATTGAGAATCTGTGGTATGACTTAAAGATTGCTGTACACCAGTAGAACCCAACCAACTTGAAGGAGCTGGAGCAGATTTGCCTTGAAGAATGGGCAAATATCCCAGTGGCTAGATGTGCCAAGCTTATAGAGACATACCCCCAAGAGACTTGCAGCTGTAATTGCAGCAAAAGGTGGGTCTTCAAAGATTTGACTTTGGGCGGGTGAATAGTTATGCACGCTCAAGTTTTCAAATTTTTTGTCTTATTTCTTGTTAATTTCACCCCAGATTTTTTTTTTGCATCTTCAAAGTGGTGGGCATGTTGTGTAAATCAAAGGATACAAACCCCCAAAATATCAATTTTTTGTTCCAGGTTATAAGGCAACAAAATTGGTAAAAATGCCAAGGGGGGTGAATACTTTCGCAAGCCACTGTATCACGTTGTTTGTGCAGGCTGAAATATAGTGTGTTGTGATATATGGAAAATACATCAGAAACTGGCCCATTTGTAACAAGCACGGTAACAAGAATTAGTTGTTTTTACCTCTGTAATGACATACTGCAATTACCACCAGTTACATGTTAATATTACAGTGTAACTATGAATTATTACAATTAACTACAATACTTGATACAGTGTATTTACATATGTAATTACACTGTAATAAGGACTTCTTATACTGAAGCGTTAACATAAGGGGTAATATGATAGGAATTATATCATTGAATATGGGTTGTAAATCTGGCCAAGGCATCAGGATTTCAAACATGGGGCAAGACACATCACGGGAGTTGACCATTGGTCTGAAAATCTGAAAAACCCCTCTCTGTTCACGGGCCAGAGGACCGTTGGTCTGAAAAACCCCTCTCTGTTCACGGGCCAGAGGACCATTGGTCTGTAAAACCCCTCTCTGTTTACGGGCCAGAGGACCATTGGTCTGTAAAACCCCTCTCTGTTTACGGGCCAGAGGACCGTTGGTCTGAAAAACCCCTCTCTGTTCACGGGCCAGAGGACCGTTGGTCTGAAAAACCCCTCTCTGTTTACGGACCAGAGGACCATTGGTCTGAAAAGCCCCTCTCTGTTCACAGGCCAGAGGACCATTGGTCTGAAAAACCCCTCTCTGTTTACGGGCCAGAGGACCATTGGTCTGAAAAACCCCTCTCTGTTTACGGACCAGAGGACCACTGGTCTGAAAAACCCCTCTCTGTTCACGGGCCAGAGGACCATTGGTCTGAAAAACCCCTCTCTGTTTACGGGCCAGAGGACCATTGGTCTGAAAAACCCCTCTCTGTTTACGGACCAGAGGACCACTGGTCTGAAAAACCCCTCTCTGTTCACGGGCCAGAGGACCATTGGTCTGAAAAACCCCTCTCTGTTTACGGGCCAGAGGACCGTTGGTCTGAAAAACCCCTCTCTGTTTACGGGCCAGAGGACCATTGGTCTGAAAAACCCCTCTCTGTTTACGGGCCAGAGGACCATTGGTCTGAAAAACCCCTCTCAGTTCAAGGGCCAGAGGACCATTGGTCTGAAAAACCCCTCTCTGTTTACGGGCCAGAGGACCATTGGTCTGAAAAACCCCTCTCAGTTCACGGGCCAGAGGACCATTGGTCTGAAAAACCCCTCTCTGTTTACGGGCCAGAGGACCATTGGTCTGAAAAACCCCTCTCTGTTCACGGGCCAGAGGACCAATGCATGACACCCAAAAGTGAGAAAATAATTCCTGTCAATCGATTGAAAATAAGGACGCGTGATGGTGCATACGTGCTCATCTGTTCAGCATTTGTAAGTGCATTCATAAATGGTTAATAACGAGGTAAATACTGGCTCACTATTTGGCAAGCACTGACCAGCTTTCGCATTTTTTTGACCAATGTGTTATAACAGTTCATAAATGGTTTATAATGGATTTGCAAATGCTTAAAGAAACAATGAATAACATCATTACAAGCTCTTTATAGACTATTTACAAAGGGTACCTTATTATAAAGTTAGATGGAACAGCCTCACAGGAACAGCCTCACAGCAACAGCCTCACAGGAACAGCCTCACAGGAACAGCCTCACAGGGACGTCCTCACAGGAACAGCCTCACAGGAACAGCCTCACAGGAACAACCTCACAGGAACAGCCTCACAGGAACAGCCTCACAGGAACAGCCTCACAGGGACGTCCTCACAGGAACAGCCTCACAGGAACAGCCTCACAGGAACAGCCTCACAGGAACAGCCTCACAGGAACAGCCTCACAGCAACAGTCTCACAGGAACAGCCTCACAGGAACAGCCTCACAGGAACAGCCTCACAGGAACAGCCTCACAGGGACATCCTCACAGGAACAGCCTCACAGGAACAGCCTCACAGGAACAGCCTCACAGGAACAGCCTCACAGGAACAGCCTCACAGGGACGTCCTCACAGGAACAGCCTCACAGGAACAGCCTCACAGGAACAGCCTCACAGGAACAGCCTCACAGGAACAGGCTCACAGGAACAGCCTCACAGGAACAACCTCACAGGAACAGCCTCACAGGAACAGCCTCACAGAAACAACCTCACAGGAACAGCCTCACAGGAACAGCCTCACAGGAACAGCCTCACAGGAACAACCTCACAGGAACAGCCTCACAGGAACAGCCTCACAGGAACAGCCTCACAGGGACGTCCTCACAGGAACAGCCTCACAGGAACAGCCTCACAGGAACAGCCTCACAGGAACAGCCTCACAGGAACAGG